>NC_059106.1:53922285-54140366 GCF_020740685.1 Jaculus jaculus | reverse complement strand
TACTCTGGAAGCCTGCTGGTCCTCCGGGGACTGCCCCTGTGGGCATCTTGCCAAGTTTCTGACATCTCCAAGGTCTCATAGCTGCCTTGTGATCTCTCTCTAGGGTGGCACTGGGACTCCTCTGGGTAGGGTTTAAACTCACAGGAGGTGGATGGAAACAAGTTGGAAAACTGGAATACCCAGGTAGCCTTGTGAGCCGGCTCCTGAAACAGCCCCAGTAGGAAGAAGAGGGGGGGATGCCTGGCTGAGGTGGACATAGGCTAGGAGGGGTGGGAAGAGTCTTGGGCCACCTGGTAAACAGGCTTCTAATCAGAGCTGATCCCAGTGGACTAGTAGGAAAAGCAGAATCCCTCCTCCAGGCTAATGATTTAGGCCCCGGGAAATCCCAACTCCTAATCCCAAGTGCTCCACCCACTGGGATTTGCCCCCCTCTCTACGGCATCCCATTCAATCTTCAGGATTACCTCTGGACTGTAGTATTACTTTCTCCCCTTACTGACTTGGAAACTGAGGCTCTGAGAGGGCAGTTTGCTTCAGCTCAGTCACCCAGCTAGAAATCAAATGTGACAAATGCGGTCTGTCTAGGGCCTCTTCCCCGTAGACCCTTCCTAAGAGGCTAAATCCAGCAGGAAATTATTTTTCTGAGGCAGGCACTCTCCCTTCACAAATCAAAACAATCTAATCAGCAATCTTTTTCAGTCTTATCTTCCAGAAAGTTCTAAATATATCAGCACGAAAGCATCTCAGAATTCACAACAAAATAATAATGCACCCTGTTGTCATAACAACAGCCTAGATTTATATATGTTTCAGGTCAAGGGTACATTCATCTGTGTGAGGCACACCCCCACACCTCAGGAGAGCACAGAGACTACTGTTAGAAGCCAGGGACTTAGGTGTGAATTTTGACTCTACTTGTCTGACTTCCGGGGAAGCTGGAAAATCTCCCTCAGCCCCCATTTCCTCATCTGTAAGGTAGGGTTAGAGAAGTGATGTATGTTGCTGGGATTATTGTTACCTGTGAGGTAAAGGCTGGAGCAGTTGAGGTACAGGTGTTGAAGGTGAGGTCCAGGGACATCGGTATTGTGTAGGTAGGTTGAAGTTTGGTGTCAGCGTCCCCACACCAAGCTGTCCAATGCAGGAAAATGCAAAAAGTATTTGGGGGCATTGTCATAGTACCCCTGTTTGGCTTGCATGGTGCCTCCACAGCTTGCCCAGAGCAAGCACAAACCAGCCAGTGCTTGCTGTGCTGTTGAGAGTCAAGAGCACCCACCTCAATGTGGGAGAGGGAGCTTGTGTCTCCTGCCTCTGAATCTTCTCCCCCCCACACACACGGATTCTCACGTATGTAGCCCAGGCTTTTCTCAAACTCCAGACCCTCCTGCTTGAGCCTCAGCCTCCCAAGTACCAGGATTGCAGGTGTGTAGCATATCACCTGACTATATTATGAGGCAAAGATTTGTACTCCTTTAATGTTATCAATTACTGGGGATTTTATTCAATATAAAAGCTTTATAGGGAAAGTTGGAGAGATGGCTTAGCAGTTAAGGTGCTTGCCTGCAAAGTCTAAGGACCCAGGTTTGATTCCCTAGAATCCACGTAAGCCAGATGCACATAGTGGCTCATGTGCCTGGAGTTCATTTGCAGTGGCTATAGGCCTTAGTGTGCTCGTACTCTCTGTTTCTCTGTCTCTCTCTAATAAATAAATATTTTTTAATAAAGCTTTATAGGAGCCAGGCATGATGGTGCACGCCTTTAATCCCAGTACTCGGTAGGTAGAGGTAGGAGGGTCACCATGAGTTCAAGGCCAGCCAGAGACTACATAGTGAATTCCAGATCAGCCTGGACTAGAGTGAAACCCTACCTCCAGCCCTATCCCCCCCCCCCCCAGCACAAAATAAAAAGCTTTATAGGGCCCAGGGAGGAGGTGCTGATTAAAGGTACTTGCTTGTAAGGGCTGGAGAGATGGCTAAGCGGTTAAGCGCTCGCCTGTGAAGCCTAAGGACCCCGGTTCGAGGCTCGGTTCCCCAGGTCCCACGTTAGCCAGATGCACAAGGGGGCGCACGCGTCTGGAGTTCGTTTGCAGAGGCTGGAAGCCCTGGCACGCCCATTCTCTCTCTCTCCCTCTATCTGTCTTTCTGTCTCTGTCACTCTCAAATAAATAAATAAATAAATAATAAAAAAAATTAAAAAAAAAAAAGTACTTGCTTGTAAAGTCTGCCAGTCCATGTTCAATTCCCCTGCCTTCTATGTGAAGCCAGATAGGCTTTTGTTTGCAAGTCCATACACATGCATAAATACATATAAATAAGTAAATAATTTTTTTAAACTTTACGTAGATTTTGGAGAGATGATTTCGTGGTTAAGGCACTTGCCTGTAAAGCCTAACAGCCCTGGTTCAATTCCTCAGTACCCATGTAAAACCAGATGTACAAAATGACATATGTAATCTGGAGTTCATTTGCAATGACTAGAGGCCCTGGCATGCTCATTCTCTCTGTCTGTCTCTCTCCTCTCTGCTTGCAAATAAGTTATATTAAATATAGATTTATACAAAGGACCTGAGTTTGATTCCCCAGTGCTCATGTAAAGCTAGCTGTACAAGGTGGTACATGCATCTCTGTTTGCAGTGGTTAGAGGCCCTGGCATGCCCGTTCTTTATTTCTATCTGCCTCTTTCTCTCTCAAATAAATGAATATATAAAATATTTTTAAAAATAAAGCTTTATATACTCATTTGTGGGAAGAAAAAGACAAATGTCAAAACATATTTAAAACTGTGTCTGGAAGCCTGGCATGGTTGTGCACGTCTTTAATCCCAGCACTTAGGAGGCAGGGGTAAGAGGATCACTGGGAGTTTGAGGCCATCCTGAGACTACATAGTGAACTCCAGGTCAGCCTGGGCTTGACTGTGAGATAGTGAGTTTGGGCAAGCTAGGGCCTCTTGCCACTGCAAATGAACTCCAAATGCATGCCCCACTTTATCTTTACTTGGGTATTGGGGAATGGAACCAAGGCCATCAGGCTTTGCAAGCAAGTATCTTTAACTGCTGAGCCATCTATCCAGTCTTTAGACCCCAGTTTTGATCCCTAGTACTCCCCCCACCACACACACAGGATTTAAAAATGGACTAATCTCACCACTTAGAAATAATAGGTTCTAGAGCTGGGTGTGGTGGTACATGTCCTTAATCCCAGCACTCTGGAGGCAGAGGTAGGAGGATCACTGTGAGTTCAAGGCCACTCTGAGACTACATAGTGAATTCCAGGTCAGCCTGGGGTAGAGTGAGACCCAACCTCAAAAAAAAAAAAAAAAAAAATCAGTTTTGTGTGTGTGTGTATGCCTACATACACACATTTGCGCATGCGTGCACGTTGGGGGGTCTAACTTACGGCCTCTTTCTACCATGAGCTGTACCACTGATTATATCCCCATCTCCTTGTATATGCACACACATTTTATTTTTTTTTGGTGGGGCAGGGAGGGTTTTGTGGTAGAGTTTTTCTAGCCCAGAATGCCCTTGAACTCACACATATTTTTGTTGTTGTTGTTTGGTATTTTTTGAGGTAGGGTCTTGCTCTAGCCCAGGCTGACCTGGAATTCGCTATGTAGTCTCAGGCTGGCCTGGAGCTCACAGTGATGCTCTTACCTCTGCCTGCTGAGTGCTGGAATTAAAGGCGTGCACCACCATGCCAGGCTTCTACCTACACACATTCTTTAAAATTTGCATCATGTTAAGTTTTTAATTAGATAAAAAATGAACAAAAAAATACTATTCAGGCACACCAGTTACATAGTAACACTAAATAAGAACATAATTTTTTTGTTTGTTTGTTTTGATTTTTCGAGGTAGGGTCTCACTGTAGCCCAGGCTGACTTGGAATTCACTATTTTTTGTTTGTTTGTTTTGATTTTTCGAGGTAGGGTCTCACTGTAGCCCAGGCTGACTTGGAATTCACTATGTAGTCTCAGGGTGGCCTCGCCTACACACATTTTTGAGACAGTATCTCAACTGTGTGGCCCAGCCTGGTCTCAAAGTTCAGGATCCTGGCCTATATGAGCATATTTTGTTTCTCTTGTTTGTTGGAAGACAGGGTCTTACATAGCCCAGACTGTCTTAGAACTCACCAAGTAGCCACGGGTGGCCTTAAGCCTCTTCATCTCCCGAGTGCTGGGATTACAGATGTGTGCCACCAGGGCCAGTTTATGTGTTGTTATGGACTGAACCCAGAGCTTTATGCATGCTAGGTAAGTTCTCTACCAACTGAGCAATGTAGCCCCTGAATGTACATATTCTCAGGCATAATTGATTCCATTCTAAGTATACATAGTTATAGCTTGTATTTTTCACTCAATCCTACTTCATATGCATTTTCTGTTATAAAAAACTTCCTAGCTGCATGCTTTTAATCCCAGCATTCAGGAGGCAAAGGGAGGAGAATTGCCATCATTTTGAGGCCAGCCTGGGACTACAGAGTGAGATCCAGGTCAGCCTTGGCTAGAGTGAGACCCTACCTCAGAAAAGTCATGGGCTGGAGAGATGGCTTAATGGTTAAGGCACTTGCCTGTAAAGCCTCAGGACCCAGGTTTGATTCTCCAGGTCTCACATAAATCAAATGCACAAGATGACACATGCATTTGGAGTTCATTTGCAGTGGCTAGAGGCCGTGATGCACCCATTCTTTTTTTTTTAAAATACATTTATTTATTTATGAGAGAGAGAGATGCAAAGAGAGAGAATGGGCATGCCAGGGCCTCCAGCTACTGCAATGAACTCCATATGCATGCCCCACCTTGTGCGTCTGGCTTATGTGGGTCCTGGAGAATTGAACCAGAGTCCTTTGGCTTTGCAGGCAAGTGCCTTAACTTCTAAGGCACCTCTCTAGCCCTGGTGCAGCCATTCTATCCTTCCTCCTCCCTCCCTTTCTCCTCTCTGTCTCAAATAAATAAAAATACTTTTAAAAATTTTTTTAAAAAGGAAGTCATCACAACACCATGGTACCAACATAAAAAAAAATCCTTATTTGGGGGCTTTGGAAATGGCTTGGAGGTTAAAGGTTAAAGCTGCTGGTCTGGGTTCAGTTCCTCAGTACCCATGTAAAGCCAGGTGCCCAAAGTGGCACATGCATCTGGAATCCATTTGCAGCCACAAAGAGGCTCTAGCTTGCCCATACTTGGTTCACTGTCTTTCTTTGCTCATAAATAAATAAATAATTTTTAAAGTATCTTTATTCAGTCCAGTATAGTAAGACATCTAAATCTAAGCCCAGTTTCTGTCACACTGTGATTGAACCTAATTTAACCTTTCAGATTGTTTCCTATGAACTGATTCCTAGACGTTTTAAGATGACCTCACACCCTGAATCTTCTCTTGATTGACAGCTATACAAATAAGCTATTTGGGGACTGGAGAGGTGGCTCAAGAGTTAAAGGTTTTGCTTGCAAAGGCTGTTGGCCAGAGTTCAATTCCCCAGCCACCTATGTAAAGGTGGACGCAATAAAATGGCACAAGAGTCTAGCATTCATTTGTAGCAGCAGGAGTCCCTGGCACCCCCCTCCTCCTTTAACACATGTGCACGCATGTGCACGCACACACACACACACACACACACATACATACAAACACACACACACACGGGAATAAATAAAAATATAAAATAAATCAGCCATTTGTTAGTCTAGTGCTATTAACATCAATAGCTATAAGTGAAAATTTTTATTTCTCAGCCAAACTTGTCACCTTCCATTACTGTATTGGTACAGTGGTGAATTGAGCTGGAGCAAAGATCTACTTGTACCCCATGTGAAAGAGGCCCCGTCCCCTGCCCTTAATCATCTTAGCCGGAAATGACTTGCAGTCCACTGAAATGAGTCGTCGTGGACTAAATATGGAATTTAATGCCATGTAGCCCTGTCTGTCTCTCAGGAGCTGTGAGACCTGAAAGTACCTCACTCCCATTGCTTTCTCTTTTTAATTGATTTGAAAGAGAAAGAAAGAATGAGAATAAAGGAATATGGGTGCACCAGGGCTTTTTGCCCTTGAAGACAAATGTGCCACTTTGTGCATCTGGCTTTACATGGGCACTAAGGACTTGAATAAGCAGGTTTTATTTATTTATTTGGTTTTTTTTTTTTTTTTTTTTTTTTTTTTTTTTTTTTTTAGGTAGGGTCTCGCTGTAGCCAGGCTGATCTGGAATTCACTATGTAGTCTCAGGGTGGCCTTGAACTCACTGTAATTCTCCTACCTCTGCCTCCCGAGTGTTGGGATTAAAGGCGTGTGCAACCACGCCTGGCTAAATAAGCAGGGTTTGCAAGCAAGCACCCTTAACTGCTGAGCTATCCCCCCAGCCTTCCCATGGCTTTCTTTATAAGAAACTTACCACTGTTAACCCATCACTCGGGTCTGCTGCAGTGATTCAAATGAGGCAGTGTAGGTGAACTTGTCTGGTGCTCAGAAAATAACGGGGTAGAATTGTTATAGAAACTCACCATGTGTGGGACTGGAGAGACGGCTTAGAGGTTAAGTGCTTGCCTGTGAAACCTAAGGATCCCTATTTGAGGCTTGATTCCCCAGTATCCACGTAAGCCAGATGCACTTGGTGGCGCATGTGTCTGGAGTACGTTTGCAGTGGCTGGAGGCCCTGATGCACCCATTTCTCTCTCTCTCTCTCCCTCTCTGCCTCTTTCTCTCTGTCTGTTGCTCTCAAATAAATAAATAAAAATAAACAAAACAAAGCAAAGAAAAGGAACTCACCATGTGTGATATCTCAGAGTTGACCCCGGTATCATAGCCTTTCCCCTCCAAAGTTCTGTGCTATGAACCCCAGTGCCTGGTCCTCCTTCCCCTGCCCCACATATATCTGATCACAACATTGCAGTGGCTTGAAGAAAAATAGCAAAGTTGCACCTGCAGACAGCCTGGGGAGCCTGGCCATGACTTCCTGCCAAAACCTCAAAGATACAGCCAATTCAGAAAAAAATTAAAGGGCTGGGGAGATAGCTCAGCATTTTAAGGTACTTGCTTGTTCTATTCCCCATATAAAGCCAGATGCACAAAGTGGCACATGTATTTTTAGAGGCCTGGCGCTCCCATACACACACTCACTTTCATATATATGTAAATTTTAGAAGAAAGCCAGGCATGGTGGTGCACGTCTTTAAGGAGGCAGAAATAGAAGGATCATGGCCGTGAGTTCGAGGCCACCCTGAGACTACCTAGTGAACTCCAGGTCAGCCAGGGCTAGAGTGAGACCCTACCTTGGGAAAACTAAAAGAAAGAAAGGGGGGGGGGAGAGGGAGTAAGGGAGAGAGAAAAAGAAAGAAAGAAAGAAAGAAAGAAAGAAAGAAAGAAAGAAAGAAAGAAAGAAAAAACATTAAGAAATATTGAAGCTGACATATTTAAATCCCCCCCCCACGTCCCTTCCTTTCCCCTTCCCTGCTTGTCAGGGGGGTTCTCTGTCTACCAGTTATAGCATTAGGTTCTTGCCCATTAGGTACTAGGTTTGAAATGATCATACCTGAGACTTTGTCCCAGTTTCCTAGTTTTAGAGTTGGGAGACAGGCTCAGAGGCTGCCCAGCACACCTCATGACCTTGGCTTACTTTAAACAAAATTATTTACTGGGATTGGAGAGATACTCAGTGGTTAAAGGTACTTGTTTGCAAAGCCTGATAGCCTGAGTTCACTATAAAGTCAGATGCACAAAGTGGTGCATCCATCTGAAGTTCATTTGCAGCAATAGGAGGCCCTGGCATGCCATAGTCATAATCCCCCCTCATAATTTTCTTTTTAAGTTTTTTGAGGTAATGTCTCACTCTAGTCTAGGCTGACCTGGAATTCACTATGTATTTTTTTAATATATTTTATTTTTATTTGAGAGAGACAGGCAGAGAGAGAAAGAGAGAGAAAGATAGAATGGGCATGCCAGGGCCTCCAGCCACTGCAAATGAACTTCAGCCACATGTGCCCCCTTGTGCATCTGGCTAACGTGGGTCCTGGGGAATCGAGCCTTGAACCGGAGTCCTTAGGTTTCACAGGCAAGCGCTTAACCGCTAAGCCATCTCTCCAGCCCTCACTATGTATTTTTAGGGTGGCCTAGAACTCAAGGCAGTTCTCCTACCTCTGCCTGCCAAGTGCTAGGAATAAAACCATGTGACACCATGCCTGGGTCATAAATATTCTTTAAAAATTATTTGTTTATTTATGTGTGTGTGTTTGTTTATGTGGGAGGAGGCACCAGGGTCTCCTGGTACTGCAAATGAATACCCATCTCGCTTTATGCTGTGAGAATTGAACCCAGGCGGGCGGGCTTTGCAATCAAGTGCCCTTAACTGCTGAGCCAGCTCTCCAGTTCTTTGGCTGACTTTTGACTTTGCCAGTTTTTGGTCTTTCTTCCACATGCCATAGGGAGTGTGGATATCCCTTCTCAGAAAGTTTTTCTAAATACCAGACTATGATTCCTCTTAAGGGTTAAGTCATCTGAAGTCCCCTCGCCTGTCCAACAGGCAATGTTAAGCTGTCACTAGTCACTTGAAGAAGCTCAGGCATGGAGGGAGAGGAGCAGGTGACAGGTTGGGCTCTGGCAGAGATGGGAGGACAAGAGGACATCATAACTTTGCTCTGGACTAACTCCAGTGACCTCAACTGGAAGTCCACCTCATGGAAACTTTACTGGAAGGAACTTTCCCAAAGTGACGCCGCAGCAGAGGCAAGGGCCCGTGCAAGGCTGACCTGTCACGCTCCACCAGCTCTGAAAGGCTGACTCCAAAGCAGGCAGCCTGGCCCCCCTACCAGCCCTCCTGCTGCTGGGCCTCTGGGCTGTAGGGGTGGGCTCCCCGCCCAACCCTGGGCAGATGACTCCCGTTTGTTGTTTGATGAAGCCAGGTCACTGGGGCCCCCTGCCTTTCCTCTGGACCCAACTCTGAAGGCAGGCCTAGCCTGGCTCCCCACTTGCCCTGCTGGCTCACGTGCTGAGCCCCAGGCGGCTGTCCTTGCTCACCTGCAGAACTCGTTCCCACAGCAAGCCTAGGTGAGCCAGGCACTAATTTCTGTAACTGAATCTTGATCCTTGATCAGGGCTTTGTTCCCCTGGCCGTGCAAACCCTGAGAACTCCAGGGACAGCTCGGTTTTTGCTGTCCTCCCTCTGGCTTTCCCGTTCTGCTTCTCTTGTCTCTAGCTCCTTCCTTCCTCGCCGCCTCTCTCTGAAGGGTACTCCTGTCTCTTGCTCTCATTCTGTCACTGCCTCACACGATGCTGGCAGCGAGCAGAGTGCCCACAGTGATTCTCAACTCCGTCTTCCATGAACCAGCTCCGTTCCTTGGCCAACAGCCACTTCCCAGTCACCTCTCCCACGATGGATTAGGCTGCTCGCCACTAATCCGCCTGCCCTCGGAGTGACTGTAGCCCAGTCTCCCATGATTGACATGCCCCTGTTTCCAAAAGGAAAGCGAGAAACTACTCACGTCTCTCCTTGCTGTGATCTCATGTCATGGGATTGTCTCCAAGGTCTCACGAAGGAGGCTGGGCCGGTACAGTAGGGATTCAGGGAGAAGGGACAGTGGTACCCAGATGCAGCCCAGCCCCTTCCACTGCACCGGACATGGCCACCGTATTCCTCTCCCAGCCTAGTGCCCCAGGTGTCTCCTGGGACTGTTCTGGGTTCTCTCTGCCCCCAGAGGCAAAGCCCATCCGGAAACCAAGAGGCGCTTGGCCCAGCAAGGCAGGTTGAGCAGAACATGAACATGGCAAAGGTTAATGATCCTGTTTCCAAATTCCATTTGCCATTTTTGCTTGGAGCTGTGACTTTTAACTTCAGTGCTGGCTTAATTCTAACTTAATTTACAGTGGATGTCATCTTGTTTAGAGTCAACACTTAGCTTGACGTGGAACAGTGAAGCCCAGCCTGCCCACCTGCTCTCTGAGAGCGGTGTGGCCTCCTTGGACGTGGCTGCATGTTCTGGAGAGCCGACCTGTCTCGTTGTCTTGTCCCTGAAGCCCCTACTTCTCGTGTTTTCTCTGGAGCGAGACAGTACTAACTAGTCTCCCACCATCAAGCACCAAAATGGAATGAGTGGGTACCAGGCACAAAATGTCAGCACCCAAATATTTATAGTCTGCTATTGGCATCTTGCCTCCCTTCTTCCACCCTGTTCACTTGCCTTCTGTTCCCTCTCTTTTAACTCCTCAGAAGCCTTTATGCCTGCCTGTCTCCTTTTCCTCTTACCACAGCATTTCTGGGTCTGGATGAGGTGGCATTCCCCCAGCTGGCATCGGGCAGAGGGGTACCAGTGTCAATATCCATAGGTAAGGCAGCACCTGCCCTAAGTCCTTGGGTTCCCTCTACACATCAGTGCCCAAGGTCAGCTTTTTTTTATTTGAGAGAGAGAAAGAGGGGGAGAGAGAGAGAATGGGCATGCCAGGGCCTCTAGCCACTGCAAAGATATTCCAGATGCATGCGTCCCCTTGTGCATCTGGCTTACGTGGGTCCTGGAGAATTGAATCGGGATCCTTTGGCTTAGCAGGCAAACACCTTAACCACTAAGCCATCTCTCTAGCCCCCTGAGATCATGTGAGTGAGATAACTGATGTTTAGAAAAAAAAAAAAAAAAAAACCTGATAGGGTCTGGGAGGAAAGGTGCAGTGGTCCAAAGAGCTTGCTTGCAAAGCCTGCTGGCCCAGGTTCAATTCCACAAGCACCCACATAAAGCCATGGTAATTGGATCACAGCAACAGAGAGGCCCTGACATGCCTATGAATACTTTTTTTTTTAGTTTTTTTGTTTTCCCATTTTATTACTTTTTTAAATTGGCAACTTCCATAATTATAGACAATAAACCATGATAATTCCCTCCACTGCCCACTTTCTCTTTTGAAACTCCACTCTCCATCATATCCCTTCCCCGTCTCAATCAGTCTCTCTTTTACTTTGATGTCATCACCTTTTCCTCCTATATGATGGTCTTGTGTACATAGTGTCAGGCACTGTGATGTCATGGATATCCAGGCCATTTTGTGTTTGGAAGAGCACACTGTAAGTAGTCCACCCCTTCCTTTGGCTCTTACATGAACAAATTATATATACATATATATATATATATATATATATATATATACACATACATATTTGTGAACAAATACACACATACATGAGAGAGAGAATGAGCACACGAGGGTCTCTAGCCACTGCAAACAAACTGACACATGTGCCAGTTTGTGCATATTTTCTTTCTTTTTTTTTCTCCCCCCAAGGTAGGGTCTTAACTCTAGCCCAGGCTGACCTAGAAGTCACTCCGTAGTCCCAGGCTGGCCTTGAACTCACAGTGATCCTCTTGCCTCTGTCTCCCTAGTGTTGGGATTAAAGGTGTGCACTACCATGCCAAGCTGGGGCCTTTCTTTCTTTCTTTTTTTTAAATATTTTATTTATTTGCGAGAGACAGAGAGGAAAGAGGCAGATAAAAAGAGAATGGGTGTGCCAGGGCCTCTATCCACTGCAAACAAACTCCAGACACCACCTTGTACATCTGGTGTTACACAGTTACTGGGGAATTGAATCCAAGCCCCTAGGCTTTGCAGGCAAGTGCCTTAACCACGGAGCCATCTCTCCAGTCCCATTTTCTATTTATTTATTTATATTTATATTCATCTACCCGTTCAGTTGGTGGCCAGCGTTTAGTACAAGGTGACAGTGTCATAGCTTCACCTTCAGGAGACCCTTCCTGCCCTGTGTGTCTGGCTTTTGCCAAAAGCACTTTTAGAACCCAGGAGAACCCCACACTGGCCTTGGGTGTGAAGGGCCTGAGCCATGTGGGTGGGTGTCTCCGTCCTCCAGCCCTGCCGGCTGCCCCGCCTCCACTTCCCCTCATTGTACCTCCTTTCCTGTTTAGCTAGACTGTGAGGCTGGCAGCACTTTTCCTCCCTTTGAGGACCTGCAGGAATAAAGCACTTCTCCCCTTTCTTCTCAGTCCCCTGCCTCTGACCATTATGCGGTGTGACACGCATGGCCAAGGATTTCATTTTCCTCATTTGTAAAAAGAGAACCACGAGGCGGCTCTCGTGGCATTGTGAAGATTTAATGAGCTAAGGATGTCCCTACTTGCAGAAAACCTTGAGCCATGATCATGCTAGGCATGCGCCCAGCCTTGTGGATCTGGGGTTTCAAGAGCACTTAGCCCAGCTGGCTGCCCTCTGGGGGCCTGTGAGTCCAAACATCCTGTTCTTTTTTGAGCTCCTTACTGGAGAAACAGGGAAAAGCTGTAGTTTTTTTTTTTTTTTTTCCTCTACCCATATCAGGTGACATAGAAAACACAAACCCTCCTGGGTTGAGCTGCTAACGCTCAGATGTTTTGGAGCAGATCTGAACTACTGGCCAGGGTGGTGGTTCCTTTCCTGGATTAGGGCTGATTCTGTGGGAACTAGACCACCCCTGAGACGGGAGGGCAGCCTGATGCCTCCCCAGGGCCTGGGCCCTCAGTGGAGCCCCTTCCTCCTAGGGAGGGAGCGCCCTGGCCTCACATTCTCCCCTCCCCTCCTGCCTCCTTCCCTGCAGGTGAACTTCCGCAGCCACCGGAGCAGCCAGAGGTGCTGGGCAGAGCGGACCCTGGTGGAGAAGCGGCTGGTGGTTTTGGTGGCAATTCTGGCAGCAGGACTGGTGGCTTGCCTGGCAGCCCTAGGAATCCAGTACCGGACAAGTAGGTGTCTTAATGATTTGTGGTGGCTTAACCATCCTGCCCTCTGCTCTGTCCGTATATGCAAGGTAGGGTATCCCTCCTCAAGCTGGGACTGGCCTCCAGGGCTCTGGAGGGAGCCAGGCCGCTAGGGGCTCAGGATACTAAGATAGCTAAGCTCTGGGTGATACAAAGCTTTTGGAGTCGGAAGGACAAAGCTGGGCCTGTCATCTCTGTTAGGGAGGTTGAGGCAGGCGATCAGGAGTTCACAGCCACCCTGAGTTCCATAGCCATCCTGGGCTACATTAGACTCTGTCTTAAAAACAAAAGAAGGACATGAGTCCACATCCTGGTCCTGCAACTTTGGACAAGCCCCTTAATTTCTAAGAGCTTGTGTCTTCTCTGCTTTCAGTGGTGAGAGAATGTCCAGCTGGAGGATGTCTGAGGACATTGGTATCTGGTACCTCACAGGACTTCCTCAGCCTTAGCTCTCTCTGAGCCCTTACTGTGACGGTGTGGTTGGCCAGACACAGGCTAAGCTGCCCGCCTCCTTAGTCCCAGCAGCATAGCAGTGATGGCTTCCTTTACTGAGCATTTTCCATGGCCCCAACAGGGCACCTCTCGTCACACAAGCAGCCCTGCGGGGTGTGGTTGATGGTGTGTGGTCCTTCAACATCTGGGGGAAGTGAGATGTGGAAAGTGTTTTGCCTAAGGCTGCAGCTAGGGAGACTAAATGGGGAGACTGGATTTGCTCACAAGCCTCCAGGTTCCAGACAAATCCAAATTGGAGACCCCAACTTCATTTATAATCACAGCATAGTCCAGAGCACATCAGAACCCCCAAGAGGCTGTCCTGCCATGTACACTGTGTATATGCATCAGTGTGTCCCACCTTGGATGGTCAGATGGTGGGTCCCACTGACCTTGTTATTGTGATGGGCACCTCTGGCCATGCTATTTTTTTAAAACATTTTATTTATTTATTTGCGAGAGAGAGAGAGAGAGAGAGGAAAAGAACTGGTGTACCAGGGCCTCCAGCCACTGCAAATGAACTCCAGATGTATCTGGTTTACATGAATCCTGGGGAATTGAACCTAAGTCCTTTGGCTTTGCAGGCAAGCACCTTAACCTCTAAACTATCTCTCCAGCCCTGCCTTTTTTTTTTTTTTTTTTTAATAGGGTCTCACTGTAGCCCAGGCTGACCTGGAGCTCACTATGTAGTCTCAGGGTGGCCTTGAACTCATGGCAGTCCTCCTGCCTCTGCTGCCCAAGTGCTGGGATTAAAGGCGTGAGCCACCACACCTGACTTCTGACACCACCGTCACGATGGGCCCCTCTGATCGGCTGTCAGGGCTGAAGGCTGGTTCTCTCTGTTGGCCAGATGGATGCAGCCAGTGCCTCCTTGCTTGGTTAGCACTGTTTGAATGGGGCGGAGCCAGACCCAAGTTAAAAACAAGTGCTGGGACCCCAGCTACTAACTTTGTCACACTCGTCAATTAGAGACTGTGGCTGTATTGAGCCATCCCTACTGTAAAGTTGCTGGTCTTTTAAGGGTAGCCATGCTGGACTGGAATGGGGAAGGGTCTTGGGGTCCTAAAGATAGGGCTGAGATTTCATTCAAACCTTTCATATACCTCTCCTGTGTGGGGCTCATGCTCATTTCACAAACATTTCATGAGTGCTTACTCTGTCGGGCACTAGGAAATAATTGCTTGGGCTACTGTGGTGGCGCACGCCATAATCCCAGCACTCAGGGGGCAGAGGTAGGAGGATCACCATGAGTTCAAGTGAGGCCCTACCTTGGCGGAAGGAGGGGGAGGAAAGAAGTAATTGCTTGATGCTTGCTTTAGTAGCACATATATTAGAACTGGAAATAAACAGTTGCTTCATTATGTAACTGACTTATATATATATATATATATATATATATATATATATATATATATATATATATATATATATATGCCTTACCAAATATACTTGACCAAGCAGGTGCTTAATGAATATTTGACTGGCTAATTACTGATCTCTAGACTTTAAACCATATGTGCTTAGTGTAGGGCCTGCATGCCTTAGGTGTGCAGGCAGGAAGAGGGAGGGAGGGAGGAAGGAAGAAAGGAAAAAGAAGCTAATCTGGGAACAGCCCTTCCCTACTGAGTGTGTCTGTGGAGCTGTGTCAGTGTCTGCAAGTGTGTCAGTGGAGGTGTGTGTGCACTGTGTGTGTGGCTATGGAGATGTGTGTGAATGTGTGCACATGCCCACTCAACCAACAGGACACAGTTGATGGTCTTGTCTCTGCAACTGCTGACTTCATCCTAAATCAGCTTTGGTTCAAAGCATGCTGCCAGCCAGCATTCTGCCTAGCTTTTGACCAGAGCAGGCTGGACTCCAGCAGCTCTGCTGCTCTGAGACTACCCCCAGGAACCCCAAACTTTTCTTCCCCAGGACCCAAGGAGAGTTCTCAAAAGACAGGTCCTAGGAATGGGCTCTGCCTCTGTTTCAGCCCTCTCTGTATCTCTGTATCTAAGGAGGTTTTCCTCAGCTTGGATTCGAGAGAGCAGTGTCCCTTTTCCTTTAGGATGGGGTAGGGCTAAGGATCAGGTGACTCCTGAGAAATCACTGGCCACCTAGTGTGTTGATAGTAACCTCATTATGCATCACCAGGTGCTAACATTGGCCACATCTGAGCAAGCATCAGGCCAAAGCAGATCCGCAGTTGATTCCAGAAGCCCTACCTTTCAGTGATATCTCAGCACTTAAGAACAATTTGACCCACTTTCCTGTTTCACCCTCCTTTCCAGAAACTGGCAGATGCTCTGTAAACACCACCAGCACAACTAGCAGTAAATTCCTCCAAGAAGTATTTTAAAGCATCTTGGATGGCACTGATGCCAGGCTCTGTTCAGATGAGTGAATTAGGTCTGGGACTGATTCCTGCTTTCTCAACTGACTATGCATGTCCTAAAGGAAAGAGATAGTTGCCACCTCCCCAAGGGGTGACTGTATGTTCAGCACAAACATGCGTTGAACAGCTGCTGATGCCAAGCACAGTACTGGACACAGGACATATGAAAGCAAGTAAGATGTCAGCCCTACCCTCAAGGTCATGTTCTGGTAGGGGAGGGATACAAGGAGATGATCATGACACCACACAGCCTATGCTAGGAAAATAGACACCCACAGCTGCCAAGGGATCCAAAGAAGGTTTCCTTCAAGAACAGGAGCCTTAGATGAGGCAGGCCCTAAGCCCTTAAATTGTTCAATCAAATTGGCATCAAGCACCTGCTGGGCCAGGTTCCTTAAAGATCTACCAACCATTAGTTAACTAACAAGCAGGCATTTCATAAGCACCACATGTTTTGCAGACTGGTGCTTCTTGAAGGATTCAAGCCTCTGAGACTGGCTGCTGGACTTGGTTTCTTTCTTTTAAATTTTTTTTAAAAAAATTATTTGCAAGGAGAGACAAGAGATGAGAGAAAGAGAAAGTGGGTATGCCAGGGCCCCCAGCCACTGCAAACAAACTCCACATGCAGGCACCACTTAGTGCATCTGGTGTTATGTGAGTACTAGGGAATTGAGCCCTACACTTTGCAGGCAAGCACCTTAACCACTGAGCAATCTTTCCAGCCCTAGACTTGTTTTCTTGCATTTTTTTCAAACCCAAGTCTCCTTCCAGTCTGTCTTCTGGGTATTTCCAACCAAGATTTTGTCAGGCTTGACTTCCTGCAGTTTGGCGTATAAAAACAATAGGCATTCTTTTTCCTCTCCTAATGCAAACTTTTATCATAATAGTGAATAGCCTTTTACAAACCACACACAGAAATTCTTTCTCTTCCTCTCCCCCTCATAAACTTCATGCCATCCCCATGGCTGGGAACTGGGGCATGAAGCTCTTAAGATGGTCTGGTCTAGAACTCTTGTGACTGATTGTATCACCTTTGCTGTAGAAAGGCTTCTCTGTGGACTGGCAACTAGGTGGCAGAGCATTTGCCTAATATGTGCCAAGCCCTGAATTTTATCTCCAGCAATGTAAGAAAGACAAAAAGGGAGAGAGAAGAGAAAGCCAGGCATGGAAATACACATTTTTTTGGTCTCTGCACTCAGGAGGCTGAGGTAGAATTGCCATGAGTTCTAGGCCAGCGTGGGTAACAAAGTGAATTCCAGGTCAGCATAGGCTAGAGTGAGACCCTACCTTGGGTAAACAACAACAACAACAACAAATGCCACTAGTGCTAGAGAGATGGAGTTATGGCACTTGCTTGCAAAGCCAAAGGACCCATGTATGCCAGATGCGTAAGGGGGCACATGTGTCTGGAGTTTGTTTGCAGTGGCTAGAGGCCTTGGTGCACCCGTTTTCTCTCTCTCTGCCTCTTTCTCTCACTTTCTCAAATGAATAAATAAAATATTTAAAAAGAAAGAAAAAGGCAGTCTTTGTGGAAGGAAGGATGGCTGGAGAAAAGCTCTTTGGCCTGGATGCATTTTTTTTTTTTGAGAGAGGGAGGGAGGGAAAGAGGAAGAATGGATGCGCCAGGACCTTCAGCCACTGCAAATGAATTCCACACACATGTGCCCCCTTTGTACGCATGTGTGACATTGTGCGCTTGCATCACTGTGTATCTGGCTTTCATGGGATCTGGAGAGTCAAACATGAGTTCTTAGGTTTCACAGGCAAGCACCTTAACCTCTAAGCCATCTCTCCAGCCCTGGCCTAGTACTTTTAAACCACTGAAGGGAGTTTGGACAGTGAAACAGAGTTCAATTTTTTTTTAAATTTTGTCTATTTTTATTTATTTGAGAGTGATAGAGAGATAGAGAGAGAGAGAGAATGAGCATGCTAGGGCCTCCAGCCACTGCAAACATAAACTCCAGATGCATGCACCACCTTGTGCATCTGGCTTATGTGGGTCCTGGGGAATCGAGCCTTGAACCGGAGTCCTTAGGCTTCACAGGCAAGTGCTTAACTGTTAAGCCATCTCTCCAGCCCCAGAGTTCTAATTTTTAAATATTATTTAGGTATTGTTTTGCAAGGAGAGAGACAGGGAATGGAAATGGTCATGTCAGGGCCTCTTGTCACTGCAAACAAAATTCCAGATGCATTGGCACTGTGCAGCTGGCTTTACATGGGTCCTGGGGAATCAATCCTGGGCCGTGAGGCTTTGCAAGTTAGTGTCTTGAACCGCAGAGAAACCTCTCCAGCCTGAATCAGGGGTCCTGTTCTACATCCCAGTAGATCCTACATCTGCTGAACTCATACCTCCTCAGGGTCTACTGATCATCTACTCTTGTCAGGGCCAGGGTGGGGCTTGGGTCTCCGTGGGCCCAGGTTACCTGCATTGCCCACCCTTCATTCTGTTCTTGTCCTTGACCCTCAGGAGGGCCTTCAGTGTGCCTGAGTGAGGCCTGTGTCTCAGTGACCAGCTCTATCCTGAGCTCCATGGACCCGACAGTAGACCCCTGCCAAGATTTCTTCAGCTACGCCTGTGGGGGATGGATCAAAGCCAACCCCGTGCCCGACGGCCACTCTCGATGGGGCACCTTCAGCAACCTCTGGGAACACAACCAAGCCATCATCAAGCACCTGCTTGGTAAGTACAAGGGGCCCAACCAAGGGGCCACAGGGCATCGGGTCTGCTGCACCCTCCCACCAAGCCTGGGGCAGGAGTCATTGATCTCAGGCTCTGGAGCAGGTGGAGCTGGGCTAATGTCAGCCCTGTGGATCTCACCAAGTTGCTTAACTTCTGAGTCTCAATCTCTGTCCGTGAGATGGATTAGTAACACACACACTGCAGTTTGGAGCCATAGAGAGCGCACATGAAAAGCGTCGGCATAGATACACGTCGCGGAGCTAGAGCTGTGGCTCCCAAGCTACAGCATCATTCTCTACTACCTCTGAGGAAGTTGGCAGTGTTGCAAGGCTTGAAGGAGTTGAGGTTTGACGACTAGATCAGATTGGACAGTTGTGATCAGTGAAAAGTGTAACAACAGGACGGGGGAGGTAGCTCAGAGGTTGGAGTGCTTGTGTAACATGCGGAAAGCCTGGGCTCAAGTCTTCAACACCACATAAAATAGGGTGGTGGGGAAAAAAAAAGGTGGCAACATATGCCTTTAATCCCAGCACTCAGGAGGCAGAGGTAGAAGGATCACCATGAGTTTGAGGCCAGCTAGGGACTACAGAGTGAGTTCCAGGCCAGCCTGGTCTAGAGTGGCTTACACAACAGGGTTAAGGCCACCTGGGCTATGTAAGACCTTGTCTTAAAAATACATATGTATTGGGCTTAGCAGTTAAGGCGCTTGCCTACAAAGCCAAAGGACCCAGGTTCAGTTCCCCAGGGCCCATGTAAGCTAGATGCACAAGGTGGTGCATGTATCTGGAGTTCATTTGCAATGATGGGAAGCCCTGGCGTGCCCATTCTCTCAATGTATTTGCCTCTTTCTCTATCTCTCTCAAATAAATAAATAACTAAAATATATATAGTTGGGCGTGGTGGCATACACCTTTAATCCTAGCACTTGGAAGGCAGAGGTAGGAGGATCATCATGAATTTGAGGCCACCCTGAGACTACATAGTGAATTTCAGGTCAGCCTGGGCTAGAGTGAGACCCTACCTTGAAAAACCAAAAAAAAAAAAAAAAAAGAAAAGAAAAAAATATATATATGGCTGGAGAAATGGCTTAGTAGTTTAGGCACTTGCCTGAGAAGCCTAAGAACTCATGTTTGAATCTCCAGGTCCCACATAAGGCAGACACACACTGATGCAAGCACATAGTGTCACACATGCGCACAAGGTACATGCATCTGGAGTTCCTTTGCAGTGACTGAAAGCTCTGGCACTCTCTATCTCTCTCTCAAATAAATAAATAAACATATATGTATGTATACATATAGTTGTAGCAACTGCTTGCTAGAGTTTTTTTTTTATTATTTATTATTTGAGAGGGAGAGACCAAGGGAGGGGGGAGGGAGAGCAGGAGCACCAGGGCCTCCAGCCATTGCAAATAAACTCCAGATGCATGCGCCACCTTGTGCATACAGCTTCACGTGGGTCCTGGGGAATCACCTGGGTCCTTTGCCTTTGTAGGCAAGTGCCTTAACCACTAAGCCATCACTCCAGCCCTAGAGTTCTTTATTCCTCTATTCCATTGTAGGCTGAGACTTCCTTGGCCTCCTAGTAATCAACAGGTAGTCAGCTGACCAAAGTCCTTTTGATCTTGGAGTTGGTTAGAATCCCAAGCCTGTCTTGCTTGCAGCTATATTTCTGGTTAATGTTTAAGTTCCCTCCTACCCAGTGGATCTGCTTCCTGAAGGAGTCCCAATATGTGCTGAGCCATAGACATCCTGGCTGGAACCCTTGGTGGATAGGACCTTGGCCAAATTCCTTTTCTGCTCACCCCTGACCTAACCTGGGTCCCTCAAAGCTGAGAAAAGGGCCAGATCATGAAAGACAATTCACTCATCCATCAGTGACAGAACTTCAATTCCTTGCAGGAATACTTATACATTTTTGTGGGGGTTGGTGAGTAGATACTTTTTAAAAAAAAATTTTTTTTGTTTATTTTTATTTATTTATTTGAGAGCAACAGAAAGGGGGGGGGAGAGAGAGAGAGAGAATGGGTGTGCTAGGGCCTCCAGCCACTACAAACGAACTCCAGATGTGTGCATCCCCTTGTGGATCTGGCTAACATGGGTCCTGGGGAATTGAGCCTTGAACCGGGATCCTTAGGTGTCACATGCAAGTGCTTAACCACTAAGCCATCTCTCCAGCCCACGTTTTATTTTTGTTTGTTTGTTTATTTGTTTTTGTTTTTTCAAAGTATTGTTTTGCTGTACTCAAGCTGACCTGAAACTCACTGTGCTGGGATTCAAGGCGTGTGCTGCCAGGGTTTTACTCTGTATTCCAGACTTGACCTTGGATTTACACACATCCTCCTGGCTCAGCCTCCTGAGTGCTGGGATTGCAAGTGTGAACCACTCTATCAAGGCTTCCCTCCCCGCCCCCAACCGAGGTAGGGTCTTGCTCTAGCTCAGGCTGACCTGGAATTCACTATGTAGTCTCAAGGTGGCCTCAAACTCACAGGGTTCCTCCTACCTCCCAAGTGTTGGGATTAAAGGCGTGCACCACTCACCTGGCTCTGTCAAGATTTGTTTTGACCCCTCAAGCTATTGGCTGGTGGGTATTATATAAACAGCTACCTAAAATATATATGTGCCCTCTCTAAGGAACAGTGCTCATCTTATGAGATAGGAAATGACCAGAATTTGACGATTGAATTTCAGCCAGTTGTGTCTTATAGATGACAGTGGGAACACCTAATCAGGTTAAGGCCACCGTGTCTTTCCTACCCCAATCCCAGAGTATAGCTGTTGCTAGGTAACCCACCACCCTTTCCCCAGCGGCTCCTGGGAAGGACCCCCTCAGATCATGCTAAGCCGTAGTAGCTTACTGCTTGTCTCAGTGATGATCAGAGCAGGTGCTGTGTGAAGGTGGAGGTGAAGGACATCTGCAAGCCCAGACCAGCAGAGCCCCGCCCATGATGATGGCTCCTGCCTGCCTGGTGCCACCAAAGAACCCGAAGCTTAAGAGGCAAATATGCCTGTGCTTGCAAAACTGGAACTCAGGACTGTCCCTTCCCCAGCCTAGCCAGGGCCTGAAGCAGGGGTCTAGTAGGATGAGGTGGTGTACAAGTCACTTTCCTCATTGCCTTGACCAAGTACTCGGCCAGAAGCAACTCCAGGAAGGACAGGTTCTTCTAGGGTACGCTGTGAGGTCACAGTCAGTCATGTCAGGGAAGGCACGGTGGCAGGAGCTTGAGGTAGCTGCGCACACTCAGTGCCAGCTTTGTTCTTTTCTTACAGTCCAGCTCCCTAGCCTGTGAATGGTGCCACGCACAGTTAAGATGGACTTCCCACCTTAATTAACCTGACCTGGAAAATCCCTCACAGACATGCTCGGAGTGCAGCCTAACCCCTCACAAGCATGTTCCGAGGCTGGTTGCCTGGTGCTTCTAGGTTCTGTCAAGCTGACAGTCAGTATGAACCATCACAGGCTGATACTTGGTGTCCTGTAGATTCTGCCTGTTGCTCCAAGATCTTGTTCAGCTTCGTAGCCTCTCTGGACTTGTTTCCTCCTCCATCCAATGAGAACCATGCCCCCACCAAGTTACGAAAATTCAACAGGGAGCTACGTTTAAGGTTCTCTGCCCCGTGCATGTTGATATCTAGTTCCAGGTTACTCTTGTCCAGCCTTGAGCTTTGTTCTACCCTTTTTTCTTTTTAAATATTTATTTATTTGACAAAGAGAGAGAGAGAGGCAGAGAGAATAGGTGCGTCAGGACCTCCAGCCACTGCAAATGAACTCCAGATGTGTGCACCCCCTTGTACATCTGGCTAACATGGGTCCTGGGGAATCGAACCTGGGTGCTTTGGCTTTGCAGCAAATGCCTTAACCACTAAGCCATTCCTCCAGCCCTGTTTTGCCCTTTATAGCGGTAATGATGCAGGCTTGGAGTCCTGGGGGCTTAGATCTCTGCAGTGATGCAGGAGACATCCAGGCCTGTATGCCCTAACTTCCAATCCTCATCCAAGTGATCAAAGAATTGAAAATGCAGACTCAAAGAACAGAAGTTCTCCCCATTCCCACCTAGGAATGGGGAAGGGATGGGGGTGGGGATGGAGAATAATCTCACATAAGGAAGGTCTGTTTCTGGAAGAGAAGCCTCCGGGGAAAGGGGTCTCTCTCTCTCTGTCTCTTCACGCGCGGAAAAGAAAGCAGAAAACCCCCTACTCTGCAAAATAAGGAATTCTTCCCCGCCCCCTCACATAGGGAATTACAGAGAGCCAAGAGCAGTAAGGGACCGAGAGAAACTGACACATGTGTTTCAGGGACATTTATATACATCAAACATCCAATTAGGATGAGTCTCATCATCAGACTCATGTATGTAAGGGACAGATCTGATTGGTTGGTCAGCTCAGGTGGCTGACTCAGGAAGGGCCAGCCCACAGGTGTCAAGCCCAGAAAGGTCGAGAAAGAAGCAGGAGGTTGTCACTGGAATGGATGCTTGTAGCATTCTTAGATGAGATTGGATCAGATGAGGGTTCTAGCCCTGCCAGGGCAGGAGAGGTGGCATCTGTGTTTCTGTGGGCCAGTCCCTAACTAAGTACCTGTCACGAGAAAAAGCCATCTTGCTCCTAATCCATATCAGTACAGTTTGATCCTATGGTGTGGGAGGTAGGAAGGTAGTGTTCACCATATGTAACAGACAAGGAAACTGAGGTCCACACAGGTCCTGAAGACAGGCTCGTAAGTGGCAAAACTAGAGCTTGCGTGATTCCTGGTTATGCGCCCAATCTCCGCTGTCCCAACGTGAGGGACAGACACGACTTCCTGCCCACCTTGCTGCTGAGAACCTGCAGGGACCCTGGAGCACTAAGGGCCTATGGGAAAAGAGGCAGATGCTTGTTGAGGGCCCAGCACTGGGCAATGTGGATGTTGCCTCTTCGGAGTATCCTCACTACGACTTTGGCACTTAGGGATTCTTATTCGCACTTTGTAGTGAGGAAACTGAGGTAGAGATGCTAGGTAACTCGGCTAGAATACTCCTTTTTTTCTATATTTTTATTAACATTTTCCATGATTATAAAAAATATCCCATGGTAATAGCCCCCCACACACACTTTCCCCTTTGAAATTCCATTCTCCATCATATCTCCTCCCCATCTTAATCAGTCTCTCTTTTGTTTTGATGTCATGGTCTTTTCCTCCTCTTATGATGGTCTTGTGTAGGTAGTGTCAGGCACTGTGAGGTCATGGATATCCAGGCCATTTTATGTCTGGAGGGAGCACATTGTAAGGAGTCCTACCCTTCCTTTGGCTCTTACATTCTTTCCGTCACCTCTTCCGCATTAGACCCTGAGCCTTGGAAGGTGTGATAGAGATGTTACTCAGTACTCCAGTCACTTCTTTCCAGCACTATGATACCTTCTGAGTCGTCCTAAGGTCACTGCCATCTTAAAAGAGAAGCTTCTCTATGCAAAGTAAGAGTAGCGTTAATATAAGGGTATAAATATTAAGAGAAGTGCTTACTGGGTAGTTTGATAAACATAGTATATACAATTTTCCAGACATCAGCAGATGTTACACCCCTAGGGATCATGACTTCCCCTGTTTTAAGTATCAGGGATGTATTCCCTCCTATGGAGCGGGCCTCCAGTCCAATTGGAGAGCAGTTGGTTTCCACCATGACAGGCATGCCACTATTGCACCCGTTGGCTCATTTGGCCTGGCTGGCCAATTACAAGGCTTGCAGTGTCCACTGGGCTACAATACTCTTGCAACCTAGGGTGGAGAAATTCACACCCACACCTTGGAGAGCAAATCTGCACTGATTAGGGATGAGGAAAAAAGGCAGACAGGCTGCTTTTTTTTTTTTTTAATATATTTTATTTATCTATTAGCGAGAGAGAGAGAGAGAGAGAGAGGCAGATAGAGAAAGAATGGGTGCATCAGGGCCTCTGGCCACTGCAAATGAACTGCAGGCACATGTACCACCTTATGCATCTGGCTTATGTGGGTCCTGGAGAATCGAACCTTCACAGGCAAGCACCATAACCGCTGAGCCATCTCTCCAGCCCATCTTTTCTCTTCTTTTCTTTTTTACTATTTTACAGGCTGTCTTAACTTCTCCTTCAGCCCCAGAGCTGGCCCTTGTGTCCTGTGGCTAGAGGTGCCAAAAGGTTCTAGATCGCCTGGTTCTGGAGCTCATTCTTTTTTATGTGTATTTTATTTTCATTTGTTTATTTGACAGACAGAGAATGGGCATGCCAGAGCCTCCAGCTACTGCAAACAAACTATAGATGCATGTGCCACTCTGTGCATTTGGCTTATGTGGGTCCAGGGGGATTGAACCTGGGTCCTCTGGCTTTTCAGGCACTAAGCCATCTTATCTCTCCAGCCCAAGGAGCTAGTTCTTAATGGGAGGACCTTGGGTCTCCACCAAGGTTGAATCCAGCCTGCCTTGCTCCCCCAACTAAGTTGGCAGTACGCCCAAGGAATGGCCTTTCGTCTACCCTGTCATTCCTCAGGGTCAAGCTGAGGGTGAGAGCTGCCCTGTGATGGGCACAGAACAGCCAGAACCAGGCAGTCAAGGCCCGAGCCTGACGAAATCGGGAAGCCACACTACAGAGTCATGATCACCCAGGGACCCGTGCCCTCCGGCTCAGCTCCAGTCTCTGCAAAACATCAAATACATCAGGTCACTAGGAGTACAGTGTCACATGTGGTGGTTCCACGAACTGAGCACAGGGTCAGGGGCCTGCGGTGCTCAAGTGAAGTACTGCCGTCCTTTTGCTGGCCTTGCACGAATCCCAAGCCCTCCTCCCCAGCAAACTGTGTGCCTGCAGAGGGTCCTCCCAGAGCCCTGGCTCTTTACCTACAATGCAGGCTATCACACAGATTGCTGGTCAGGGTGCTCTGAGGATTGAGCAGCGCATCAAAGGAAGGTGCCATCACAGACCGTCTTTATTTCTCAGAGAAGTACTGTGGATCCAGCTACCAGGGAAGGTGGTACCAGTCGTATCTCTGACTGCTAAGCTTGCTACTTGGGGTATTTCGTGTCCTTCTCACAGTGCATCCACGGAAGTATCAGCACGTGCCCATTTTACAGATGAGAGTCCCAGAGACAAAAATGGAGTTCCCAGGAAATGGTGACCGTGGGGCTCAAGCCAGAGTGGTGGAGTCTCTCAATCTGTGTTCTTTCTTTCCTGGCTCTTTGAAAGTCACATTCAGAGAGGCCCTGAACGGCACTGCTTAGGCATGTGGATCCTGGCCTTCTTCCCCAGTGGCTGCTTGGTTAAGCTCTGCCAAAAGCAAAAGTTGTCTTTACATCACACTAACCAGGAGCTCCCCCCTGTACCAAGGCATGCCCTCGGTTCCCCTTCCCCAGCTTCCCTTCTCTGAACTATTAGAAATGGCCTCTCACCTATGTCCTTGATCATGAGACTTTGATGCCTAGGAATCCCTGAAGGGGCCGGAAGCAGGTGTGTGGGTGACAAAAATTACAGGAATGCCAGCCAGGGCATTCTTGGGCTTAAGGCCAGGCTTGTTTCCGCTTCCCTAAGACAAAGGGGTCAGGCAGCAGGCCTTAGAAGGAGCCAGTGCTAGCAGCTGGTGCGCGCAGAACAACAGAGAGTACCCTAGGGCCTCCAAGGTGGCCTGGGGTAGATGCAGAGAAGAAAAGGGACATTCTGAGTGCCAGGGAAGATTATGCTTCCAGCCAGATGGGACAGCTGTCAGCTTGGTCATATGACCTTAGGCTAGCCACTCATTTCTTTGATGACTAATTTCACACACACCCCTCCCCAGCCTCTTAGAGGAAGTCTAGACAGAGCTGAGCAGGTGGACTGACCTGGGCCAAGTACCACTGTGACATGACCTTGCAACCTGCTACCTTGAAAGGAGTGGCCTCCTCTGTGTGGATCACATGCCTTACCCACACTCTGCCACCGTTGGAGGAGACAGTACTGTGGTTTCACACCATCAGAGGAAGAGTCTATCACCCCTTAGACTTGGCCTTACCTTGGCCTTCCAGCTGTACTTGGCTCATACGATCCTACCATCTAGAGAGCCTACCCCGTCCCCAAGTCCTTTCAAAATTTTCTTAAATCTGCTTCCTCTGCTAATGTCTCCCACGGCTGCCAAAGGGCCTCCTAGGACTTGAGCTGTACATGTATGTGTGTGTACGTGGGTGTGTTGTTTACTGCCTCGTATACTAGAATAGGAACATGTAAAGCCGGGCATGGTGGCACATGTCTGGAATTCCAGCATTCTGGAGGTGGACAGAAGATCAGGAGGTCAAGGACAGCCTAAGCTACATAAGACCTAGTTAAAAAAAAAATAAGTAACGGAGCCAGACATGGTGATACACGCCTTTAATCCCAGCACTCAGGTTGCTGAGGTAGCAGTATCACCATGAGTTCGAGGCCAGCATGGGGCTACAGAGTGGATTCCAGGTCAGCCTGAGCTAGAATAAGACACTACCTTCAGAAAAAAGCAAACAAGTAAATAACAGGGTCGGGAATATGGCTCAGTGGTTAAAGCTTCTTGCTTTCAAAGCCTGCGGGTCTGGGTCCAATTCCCTAGTTATCTATGTAAAGCCAGACAGGGCATTCATGTGCAGCAGCAAGAGACCCTGGCATATATACGCACACATATAATTTAAAATTATATATTGAGATTAATAAATATAATAAGTGACTTGTATGTATTTACAATATATAAATTAGGTTATAATACATGTTGTATAAAAGTTATCTATACTTCCACACTTTAAAGCATTCTGTATATTACTTTGTTTGGTTTTCCACTGATACTGCAATGCCGTATTTTCATGACGATAATAAAAATGTATAATTTACATTTTGGAAATATATATATATATTGATACACATTGCCTAGCGAGATGACTCAGCAGGCCAGAGCAGTTGTCTACAAGCATGAGAGCCTGAGAGGGCCTGAGTTTGATCCCCAGTCCCCCTGTAAAAAAAAAAAAAGCCAGGTGTTAGAGCCAGGCGTGATGGTGCACGCCTGTAATCCTAACACTGAGGAGGCAAGGGTAGGAGGATCGCCATAAGTTCGAGGTCACCGTGAGTCTACATAGCTAATTCCACGTCAGCCTGGACCAAAGTGAGACCCTACCTCGAAAAAGCAAAAGAGTGAGGGGTTGGCTGGAGAGATGGCTTAGTGGTTAAGGCGCTTGCCTGCAAAGCCAGAGGACTTTGGTTAGATTCCCCAGTACCCATGTAAGCTAGATCCACAAGGTAGGGCATGCGTCTAGAGTTTGTTTGAAGTGGCTGGAAGCCCTGGCGTGCCTCTTTCTCTCTCTCTCTCTTTCTCTCTCTGCCTCTTTCCCTCTCTCAAATAAATAAATAAACATGTATATTAAGCAAGGTATTGGGTTGGAGAAATGGCACAGCAATACCAACATAAAGTCAGACACACCATGTGGCGCATGCATCTGGAGTTTGCTTGCAGGGGCAAGAGGCCTTGGCTTGTCCATTTTCTCTTCTTTTCTCTCCCTCTCTCTCTCTATCTCTGCTTGGAAAAAAAATAATAAAAAAAAAAGTTTTAAAGCCAGGAATAGCTATGCATGTATATAACCCCAGTCCTGTGGGCAACAGAGACCAGAGAGTCAGTGGAGCTTGCTGCAGTCAATCTGGCTGAAAACAGCAGCTCCAACTTAAGTGAGAAATTCTGTTCAAGGTAAAAAGCAGAGTAATAGAGGACATCTGACATTCCCCTCTGGCCTATGCACACTTGTGCACTAGGTGTGTACATTTGTGCACACACATGCACATTATACATATAAACACCATAGTGCATGTGCCAACAAAAGATGAATACATAAAAAGATAATGTATGCTTATTGTTACAGTTGAAAGCAACATAGGTTCCATACATAAAAGTTGGGGCCAGCATGGTGGTGCATGCCTTTAATCCCAGCACTTGGGAGAAAGAAGTAGGAGGATCACCATGGGTTCGAGGCCACCCTTGGACTACATAGTGAATTCCAAGACAGCCTGGGTTAGAATGGAACCCTACCTCAAAAAAAAAAAAAAAAAAAAAACACCTTGGAGCTAGTGATGTAGCTCAGGGGTAGAGTTCTTGTCTGGTATTGCAGTAGCTTCTTATTGTTGGCAGAAAACACCCAACCACCAACCAAGAGCAAGAGCAGCTTGTGCGAGTAAAGAGCTTGTTTTGGCTTATAGACAAGGGGAAGTTCCATGATGGCAGGGAAGACAATGGCATGAGCAGAAAGTGGGCATCACCTCCTGGCAACATCAGATGGACAATAGCAGCAGGAGAGTGTGTCAAACACAGGCAAGGGGAACCTGGCTGTAACACCCACAAGCCCACCCCCAACAATACACTGCCTCCAGGAGGAGTTAATTTCCAAATTGCCACCTGCTGGAACCTAGCATTCAGAATACATAAGTTTATGGGGGACACCACCACATCTGCTATGCATGAGATTCAAGGTTTAATCCCCAGTACCACAATAAATAAATAATGTAGAAAAGAGGGAGGGAAAGGGTAGCTGTCTCGTGGCTTTCTTCTCCCTGAGACGCTGAGTACTCCAGTCACACACAATGTGCCCTCGTCAGTAATCTGATGAGTCATGTCACCCTGTGTCTTCTCATATCTTTTTCTATTGTTATTTATTTGCAAGAGAGAGAGTGCCAGGACCTTGTGCTGCTGCAGACTCCAGGTACATGCACCACTTTGTGCATCTGGCTTTACGTGGGTCCTGGGGAATCACCGGCAGACTTTGCAAGCAAGCACATTTAACCACTGAGCCATCTCTCCAGCCCCATCTCCTATTTTTATTTTGATGTGTTTTCCCAATGTTCTTTGCCCGTTTCTGCTCTCTGCCTCATAACGGCCTCCCTCTGTTGCCGTGTCTGTGAGTCGGTTTCAGTGGCATCATCGAGGCAGGCAGGGAGGGGATGTCTGGGCTGCTTCCCACCCATCTGGTTTCCCAGCGTACCAGCAAGAAGAACCAGGAATATGATGGAGAATGGAATTTCAAAGGGGAAAGTGTCGGGGGCGGGGGGGAGAGGGAGGGAATTACCATGGGATTTTTTTTATAATCATGGAAAATGTTAATAAAAATAAAAAATAAATAAATAAAAAACCAAAATAAGAATAAATAATATAGGCATTTAGTGTTACACATTTCCCACTGAGCACTGACACATGTGTGGTCATCCCAGACTTTTTGTTACATCTGCTTTGTCTGCTTTTAACTCATACTGTTTTCAATTTTCTTTTTGATGTCTTCTTTGATTGTTGGGTTTAGAAATACATTATTTAACTTCCAAATATTTGGGGATCCCCCACATTTCTTTTTCTTGGTGGTCTTTAACTCCATTCCTACTGTTGTCTTTTCTAAATTTAATCATTTCCTATTCAGTTGTTTTGTCAGTTATCAAAAGTTGGGCATTGAAATCTCTAATAAAAATTGTGAGATCGTGAAAAAAAAAAAAAAAAGAAGAACCAGGAAAGCACTTACTCGTGTGATCTTGGCTAAATTACTCAACCACTTTGCCTATAAATTGGGCGTGATAGTACTAAGAGCCACTTGTGCGGACTGTTAGGACAAGATGCACTTACACAGCCACAGCCGCGCGCAGTCAGTCCGCTTCCTCGGGGAGGCTTGTAGAATGCCTGGGTTCACATTCCGGCGTGCCTCTTACTAGGCCCGCAGGCGCCTTCACCTGGCTGCCTTCCTTTTCCTTCTTTGTGAACCAGGACTGATAAAACCACAGCCATCCTGGGGTATTGCGGGGTGATGAGATCCAGGCCCTGCCTGGCTGTAGTCAGCACCAGGAAGTGCTAATGGTGTTTTCCTGCAGAGCTGGGCGCCTCCTTTATCAGCCTACCTTCCGCCCTGCAGGATGGGGCTCCCCAGCCTGAGGTGAACTGAGTGTCTGGCTTTATCTAAAACAAACACTGCCCTCATAGATACTCTGGGCCCCACTTGCTCCTGGCCAAACAGTATGCCACTGCAGCCAGGGAGGCCATGAAATTCCCAGGCCTCCCATCCTCAGAGCCCACCTCAGTCCTGGCCCTGCCTGGGCATTTGCTTCCTAGCCCTAGTAGTGATGTGGGAAAGGGTGTTCCAGTAGAAACTCCCAGAGGAAGAGGCAGGCTGATTAAATGGTGTATTGTCTTTCCTCTCTGGGCCTTTAAGGAAGTGACTATAGAAGTTTCTGGAACTGGGTCCCTAAAAGGAAATAAATACCTATGCAATTGGGAACTCTATTGTCTAGCTCTTATGCTGCCAAATGGTTTCCATATTACTAGAAACTCTGAGCTATTCCCTCCAAAGTGTGCCCTTGTTATCAAAGTCCCCACACCCCATTTAGCTACAATCTCCTCGCCCAGGCTTGTGTTCCTCTATTGCGGTACCTCCTTATGTAGGAAGCCATTTGGCTTCTACTCCCATCCCCCTGGGGCCTACAAGGTAGTAGCTTACTCCTGAGTGAGGAAGATGGACAGACGGAGGAGGGAGAATTGCTATGGGTTTCCCCAGGCTCCTATCTTGGCCAGCAGCAGCCTGATATAGGTGAGAAAACCTGGAGGAGGTATGAACACCAGCCAGCCCCACACATCCCGGCCTTTCCTCCATACAGGTCTCAACTTGATACTGGCCTCATGGCGTCCCCCTTCCTCAGATCGGATGTCCTGCTTATTTTGGGGTGAGCTCTGCTCATGTGTGGAATCCCTGGAGGGAAGTGTCTGGATACTTGGGAACCCTGAGACCTGGCTAATGTGTACCTGTGCATTGCTGCTCTTGGGACACAGAGATGACTAAGGCAACAAACATGGTGCTGGGGCGATGTCTTAGAAGTTAAGGGCATTTGCTTGCAAGATCTGCCAACCCAGGTTCAGTTCCCTAGCTACCCATGTAAATCCAGATGAGCATTTGCAGTGGCAAGAGACATTGTACACACACATGTATGTACACATAAAAACAAAAAAGGGGGGGTGGCTGGAGAGATGGCTTAGCGGTTAAGGCGCTTGCCTAAGAAGCCTTAGGACCCAGGTTCGATTCCCCAGGTCCCACATAAAGCAGACACACATGGTGGCGCATGCATCTGGAATCCGTTTGCATTGGCTAAAGGCCCTGGCGTGCCCATTCTCACTCACTCTCTCCCTCTCTCTGTCTCTAATAAACAAATTTAAATAAGCTTTTTTTTTTTTTTTAAAGAGCAAACCAGGCACAATCCTAGCTCCTGCTTCTCTGTGGTTTCGCCCTTCCGTCCACCATCCTTCCCTGGCTTCCCAGACTTGCTCTCGCAGGTCACCTCGTGTGTAGTTAGACCCTTCCCGTCGCTACTGGCTATCTCCCCACTGGGCTGCAGGCCCTGTGCAGACAGTGCATCGACTTCCTATACTCAGCCTGGCAGCTGCCAGCCTCGCTGTGGGAGTAAAGCGCTTGTTTTGGCCTTAGTCCCAGCTGTGGGAAAGCCACGGAGCACAAGCACAGTGGCTGCAGGAGGTTTGAACTTGGTCAGAGGAACCTCGCAGCAAAAGCGGGAGGAAGGCTGCGCTTGAAGTGGGCATTCTGCCTCCTCCTAAGTGCCAGCCAGGGGCCCTCCAGCTGGAACTCAGAACTCACTGTGATGAATACAGACTGTTCTTGGGGAGCTTTTCTTTGGGCCTCTTATCTTGGTGGCCTTGGGACTCGGGTAGGCAGATAACAGGCTCATCCTTGAGCCAGTGCACAGAGCACCACCCCCCACCACCACCACCAGCCGGCCGTGGCCTCCCAGGGGCAGAACTGGAGCCAGGTGTGGATGGTGAGATGCCCCTGGGAGCTGGCGAGCACAGACTACTGTGCTTTCCCTAGCTGCGGGGATGCATTGCCATCGAGGTGAGGCACTGGCCTTCCCTGTTTCCACCCTCCCTCTACTGGAGGCCTCATCTTATCCCTCCCTTGCGGGACACCCAGGTGTTTCCAGCACTGTGATCTCCAGGGCTTTGTGGACCCTCCATAGGCCCTAATCTCTCTCGGCCACAGCAGGGGTCCTGCCCATCCCTTTTCCATAACCTCCTGTGAGACTAGGGCGTGCACTGTCTGAGCAGTGACAGCTGTGATGCCATTTCTGGTTAGAATCAGGGATGGGCGCGCTCAGAGGTGAAGGCTGGAGAGGCTGATTAAAGATGCGCCAGGAAATGACTTGTGCCCTTGGCATCCACTGGCTGTGACACAGTGATTTCTCTCTCTAACAAATTGTTCCTGTCCTTTTATACTTCCCTCCTTGACCTCCTCCTGTTCTCCACCCACCTCCCCACCCCCACCCCCTCAAGGGCCCTTTCTCCCCCTCGTGACTGTGAGCGCCTTTGTTTTTGAGACCCAGCTCAAATGGAACATTCTCTGCAAGTCCCAGCCACATCGTACTCATCCAAGCCAAGTGACTGTTCTCTGTGCATGATTGCATTGTTGAAACCCTGTTGGAATCCTGTTAGCTCTTTGAGGCCAAGGAGCAGGCCTCATTTTCATCTGGAAAATTCTGTGCCCAGACTGATTCCTGACACCCAGTAGGTATCCAGACTGCTGAGGACCTTCTGGAGCATATGTCTGACTAGAAACTTCAAAGCAGAGAGAGAAGAGCTGGGTTTAACAGGGTCCCATGCAGAAGCCTCATGGAGGAGGGCTATAGTCTGCATCCCCAGAGCTTGTACAGTGCCTGGTTGGAGTGAACATCTGATGTCTTTTCAGTGAACAAATGGATGAAGTTCCATCGTGACAGTGTTTACTGAGGAACAGCTGAGATGAGGAGAAAGGGCCACAGCACTGCAACGTTCCCCAGGGAGGGAAAGAGCTGCGCGGTGGAATCGTCACTCGGGAGCTGGGCTTTAGGATGGGGAGGGGCTCAGGCACAGGAACCCTGGCACACACAGTAGGTCCTTTAAGAAGCTAGAAAACACTGGGCATGGTGACGCACGCCTTTAATCCCAGGCAGAGGTAGGAGGATCACCATGAGTTCGAGTCCACCCAAGACTACAGAGTGAATTCCAGGTCAGCCTGGACTACAGTGAGACCCTACCTTGAAAAAAACTATAAATAAGTAAATAAGAAAAAAAATAAAACAAAAAGAATCTAGCAGCCTCCACTAGAGGATTGCCCATTCTCCAGTAAATAACCATCCCACCCATGTTTAGGCAGGCGATTCTAATTTAAATCACTGGGTATAAAAATACAATAAACAAGACATGGAAGTAGGAGGAGGACCTAATGGGAGAAGGAGTTGGTGGGAGGTTAGGGAGAGGGGCTGATTGGAGTGATCAAAATGCATTGTACACATACATGAAAAAACTTGCCAGCAGGAAGTGGTCAGTTTCCCTGGGTACATACTGGAACCTTCCAGATCATGCACAGGTGACATATGGCCCAGGTGTTGAGCAGGAAGAGAAGGGAGAAGTGGGTGCTGGAGAAGCCCTGAGCCCTGCGTCCTGATGAGATGCAAGCCTAGGCTGGGCTGTCAGGCAGGAAGTGGAAAATAGCCCTTTGCCTTAAGTTTCGGGTGTATACCAGCCCCACACAGGAAGAGGTGGAAAATCAATTCATAATGAATTAGACCTTTCAAGCTTTATCTACCTCCTACCTTTCTCCCTGAGAGAGGTCATCTGGGATCTGAAAACCATGACAGGGCTGTGACCCTACACACCAGGGCAGGGAAGTCAGGGCCACGTGGTGGCCGGTAGGGAAGTGCCCGAGTTTGAATACCTGAAAACCCGTGCAGAGCCAGACACCACAGCCTCTGTCACCCACACTACCATCTGCAGAGGAGGGGAACATAGATTCAGATCAGGCAGCTAGGATTCGGAGCGCCTCCAGTTCACCAGCTCTGCCCAGAGGCACTTGTAGTCCCGGGACTGTTTCTCCCCCACTTCACAGCATGGTTCTCTTGCACAGCTGGGTGAACTAAGCTCTAGGAAGGACTCACTCAGAGCTCCCCAGTAGACAAATTGGGGCACATCACAACTCTGCTGTTTCTTGTTCTAGAAAATTCCACAGCCAGTGTCAGCGAGGCAGAAAGGAAGGCCCAAGTATACTACCGTGCATGTATGAACGAGACCAGGATAGAAGAGCTCCGGGCCAAGCCATTGATGGAGCTGATTGAGAAGGTGGGTCCCTCCCACAGACTTTGGCAGCCTCCTCCTGTGCGTGCCACCAGCTAGCCCCTCTGGCTTCTGTCCCAGTGCTCAGGTACTGCTGGGACTTGGCCACCTCCAGCCACCACGCCCAGAGGGAACATGGAGCCCATGTGTGTGCTAAGAATATCGGGGCTGTTTGAGCATGTGTGTGCAAGGCTCAGCTTGGGTGGGGCCATCTGTGTGAATGATGAGGGGTGTGTGTTAGCATCTGATGTGGGTGTCTGTGTGTGTGTTTGTGTCTTGGTGCATCTGGGTAAAGGATAGGGGCCATACTCACAGGGAAATCTTTCTCTTTGTTTCTGTTCTTTTTAAAATTATTTATTTATTTATTTATTTGAGAGTGACAGAGAGAGAAAGAGGCAGATAGATAGAGAGAGAGAGAGAGAATGGGCATGCCAGGGCCTCCGGCCACTGCAAACGAAATTCCAGATGCATGCGCCCCCTTATGCATCTGGCTAACGTGGGTCTTGGGGAATCGAGCCTCGAACTGGGGTCCTTAGGCTTCATGGGCAAGTGCTTCACCGCTAAGCTATCTCTCCAGCCCTTAAAAAATATTTTTATTTACTTATTTAGGAGAGAGAGAGAGAATGGGCATGCTAGAGCCTCTAGCCTCTGCAAAAGAACTCCAGTGTCACCATGTGCATCTGGCTTACTTGGGTTCTGGGGAATCAAACCTTGGTCTTTAGTTTTTGCAGGCAGATGCCTCACCCATTAAGCCATATTTCCAGCTTTCTCCTGCCCTCCTTTTTTTTGAAGTAGAGTGTCTAGGTCAGGCTGACCTGGACTCATTCTATAGCCAAGGCTGGCCTCCAACTCATAGCAGTCCTTCTACCCCAGGCTCCTAAGTGCTGGCTTGTTGCTTTTTTTTTTTTTTAAGAGCAACAGAGAGAGAACGGGCATGCCAGGGCCTCCAGCCACTGAAAACGATCTCCAAATGCATGTGCCCATTGTGCATCTGGCTAACATGGATCCTGGGGAATCGAGCCTTGAACTGGGGTCCTTAGGCTTCACAGGCAAGCGCTTGACCGCTAAGCCATCTCTCCAGCCCTTGCTGTTCTTCTTCCTTGGAGGATGTGTTTATGTGTGGATGGAAGTGTGTGGTTATTCTAGAAACACTGACAGTGTTGGGCCAAAATGAGCCCTCCATAAGAGGAAACCCCCACTAATTACTCTTGAGTAGTGGAACTGTTCCTGTTTCCTGGGCACATTTGTGGGCTCTGGTGGCTTCCATGGAGGACTGTCTGAAGCTGGCCAGGCTCCCTGGAACAGACAGAGATACAGGAGATATTTTTTGACCTCCCACACTCCCTTGAGAGTCCTGCCTCCCAGCTCAGCTCCAGAAAGCTCTTTACAACAAGACTAGTGGCTTCAGACACTGGGGCCATCTGTGTCCCTCATCTTTCATACAAGGCCCTTGGCCACCGTGTGCCAAACTGGGGAAGGCCAAGGTTATATTTTTTTAAAATATTTTTAAAATAAATTTATTTATTTCAAGAAAAGAGAGGGGAGGGAGAAAGAGAGAAGGGATGTACCCAGATGAATGCACCACTTCGTGCATCTGACTTTATGTGGAGACTAGGGAATTGAACCAGGGTCGGTAAGCTTTGCAAGCAAGCACCTTTAACCACTGAGCCATCTCCCTAGCCCCTGTTGTTTGTCTTTTGCCTGAGGGGTCAGGGGAGTGCTCCAAGGTCACAGAATGTATGAACTTAAGAAACCAGCATTGGCATACAGCTCTGCCCTCCTCATTCTCAGGTACATGGGCAGTCAGTGTGCACATGCGTACATGCACTCCAGCCAGCCGCTGTCTGTTCTCTCCCCATAGCTTGGTGGCTGGAACATCACAGGACCCTGGGCCAAGGACAACTTCCAGGACACGCTGCAGGTAGTCACGGCCCACTTCCGCACCTCGCCCTTCTTCTCCGTCTATGTCAGTGCCGACTCTAAGAACTCCAACAGCAACGTGATCCAGGTAAGCCGAGCCCCAGGAAGAGGACAGACAGTACTGACAGAGGAGCCTGTCCCCAGCAAGGAGGCTGTTTGGCCTCATCCTGGGTTGTTCCTGGCAGCCCCACCAGCGCGATTGTTCGTAGGCAGGAGACGAAGAGAAAGCAGGCCACCCCCTTTGGTAGGTGTGTTACTGTGATGAGTGATGTCAACTCCTAAGCACAACTGGAGACACGTCTTGCTCCCCACCTCAAGCCCAGGCTTTACATCTCTGCTTGGAATGGATCTGTGGTGGTTTGGATGCCCAACCTCCAAACTCTGGGTTGTTTTGTTTTTTTTTTGACAACTTCCATAATTATAGACAATTACCCATGGCAATTCCCTCCCAAACCCCACTTTCCCCTTTGAAATTCCACTCTCCATACCCCTACCCCCTCTCAAATCAGTCTCTTTTATTTTGATGTCATGGTCTTTTCCTCCTATTAGGATGGTCTTGTGTAGGTAGTGTCAGGACTGTGAGGTCACGGATATCCAAGCCAGTTTGTGTCTGGAGGGAGCATGTTGTAAAGAGTCCTATCCTTCCTTTGGCTCTTACATTCTTTCTGCCACCTCTTCTGCAATGAACCCTGAGCCATGGAAGGTGTGATAGAAATGTTTCAGTGCTGAGCACTGTGTCACTTCTCAGCACCATGGTGCCTTCTGCAAGCTGTGTGCTTTGACTGCTTGGTCCCCAGCAGTTTGGGAGGTGGAGCCTTGCTGGAGGAGGTGTGTCACTGAGGGCCGAGATTGAGGTTTATTAGACCCTAACCTGCCAGTGGTGGGCTCTCCTGCTGCTGTTTTCCACCTGCTGTGAGAGGTGACGTCCAGTCTCTGCTCACACCCTGCTTTCCCCTGCCATCACTGAGCTTGCCTTTAAGACTGTAAGCCAAAATAAACCCCTTCCTCCCATCAGCTGCTCTTATTTATTTATTTATTTTTAAATTTTCTTTATTTATTTGAGAGGGACAAAGAGAGAAAGAGGCAGATAGACAGAGACAGAGGATGGGCGCACCAGGGCCTCCAGCCACTGCAAACAAACTCCAGACGCGTGCGCCCCCTTGTGCATCTGGCTAACGTGGGTCCTGGGGAATTGAGCTTCGAACCGGGGTCCTTAGGCTTCACAGGCAAGCGTTTAACCGCTAAGCCATCTCTCCAGCCCCCATCAGCTGCTTTTAGTCGAGTGTTTCATCTCAGCAACTCAAAGTTATTTACAGCAGGCTTGGAATCCATCTCTCCCTGCCCATCCCCACCTGCCCTGGGTTGAAGGTCAGCTTGAGTCAAAATTGAGTTCCTAACTCATTTGTTCCATGTGCTCTGTGTATGGCCCTAGGCAAGTGGCTCAGCCTCTCTGAGTTGTAATTTCCTTGTCAACTAAATGCACTCTGACAGCACCTGCCCCAGCTCTGTCAGGCTGTGGCCAGAAGGCTCCAGGGGTAGCTCTCGAGAATTCTCTTCTCTTTGCCTGGCTCACAGGAGACTCTTCACTACCATTGCCTCTGTGAGTCCTGATTCTGGCTCTGCAGTCAGTTTCTCTTTATTTTCCAGAGGAGGAATGTGAGGATCAGAAAGATTTAGTGACTTGACCATAATCACACAATTGGGGACGGCTTTAACCACTTGGTCATTACATGGTGAAATAATATATTTTACCAAGGCTGGGGGATAGTTAAAGATTGTATTTCCAGCCAGGCATAGTGGTGCACGCTTTTAATCCCAGCACTCGGGAGGCAGAGGTAGGAGGATTGTCGTGAGTTCGAGGCCACCCTGAGACTACATAGTGAATTCCAGGTCAGACCGGGCTAGAGTGAGAACCTATCTCAATAATAATAATTAAAGAGGTTATTTCTGGCCCTTCTGAAAGGCCTGCAGTCCCTGCAGCTGACCATGTGTATGGGAAGGAATGTATCTGCCCTGGCCTTAGTCCTTGGGTAGATGAGTCAGTAGACAGTGGTACTAGCCACCACCTTGTGTTCCTGCTGGTACCCTAGTCCTCTTCCAGGGCCCCATGCCAGCCATCCCCTGGGCAAGTGGAAACCATGCAGGGGGCCGGTCCACGGGGAGTGGGGACTCCCTCTCACCATCCTCCCTCTGCAGGTGGACCAGTCTGGCCTGGGCTTACCCTCCAGAGACTATTACCTGAACAAGACAGAAAACGAGAAGGTGAGCTCCCCAGTGCACCCCGCTGTGTGCATCCCCAGGGGCCTAGGCATGGGCTTTAGGGGTCCCTACGTTCCTCCTGCAGTTGAGATGTCCCCAGCTGACTGTGGCATAGTCAGACAACATGGACACGAGGGACAGAAGGGGACAGGGGCCATTGCTTTTACCACCATTTGTGGGAGCTAAGACCCTTTCTTTGGCGTGTGTGTGTGTGTGTGTGTGTGTGTGTGTGTGTGTGGTATACATGTTATTATGCATGTTGGTCCACATGTGGGGGGCTCACATGCAAGTGTGCGCACACACACATGGAGTCCAGAAATCAGCAGGTGGCCACCACTGACGGTTTTGGGGCTCTGCTCCCCAGGTCCTGACTGGATACCTGAACTACATGGTCCAGCTGGGGAAGCTGCTAGGCGGGGGCGACGAGGACTCCATCCGACCCCAGATGCAGCAGATCCTGGACTTCGAGACGGCACTGGCCAACATCACCATTCCCCAGGAGAAGCGCAGGGATGAGGAGCTCATCTACCACAAAGTCACGGCCGCTGAGCTGCAGGTGACTTGAGTGCAGAGGCTGGGCCAGCCCCTGGGCTTCAGATAAGGCACTGGGAGGGGATGCTGCACACCCACCTTGCCAAGATCCTTGAAGCACCCAGTGAAGAAGGGCAGTTGTTCACATGTGGGTAGACCAAGTCTCTGGAGGTAGTGTTGCCTGTCAAAGGCCACACAGATAGTAAATGAAACGATTCCTTGGAGACTGTGGTCGTAACGGTAACGGCTTCTGTAGATAGGGTCACCCATTCTGGAACTCAGGGGAGTCAGCAGAGGGACCTCACCAGGCAGCAAAGCGTGACTAGGCCTTACTCTTCCTCTAGGGAAGAGAACGTGCCCGTGTGGGGATTCCCTGCTACATCTCCATGGTCCTCTCCTGTCCTTCTGCCCAACCAGCTTCTGCCTGACCATCCCTTCTTTTTAAAAAGTTTATTGCTATTTCTGTGCATGTGTTTGTGTGTGTGTGTGCACGCACGTGTACACGTTCATGGGTGAGTGTGGGCGTGTACTTACGAGTCTGCACGGGAGGTCAGAATACAGCTTCTTTGGTTTTAGCCTGTCCACCTCATTCGAGACAGGGCTTCTCCCTCCAGATGCTTATTCTGCTCCTTTTTGCTATTTTTTGGCTTGAGTTGCTGAGACATTTTCCAGTCTCTGCCTCCCATCTCACCAGCAATGCAGTGAGCTGGGATTACAGAAGCCTACATGGCTTCTGGCTTTTTGTGGGGGGTCTGGGGATGGAGCCCGGGTACTGCAGCTTAAATGGCAGGCACTTACCCATTGAGCCATCTCTCCAGCCCTGTCCCTTCTTTTAGAACAACCACCAGCTCCCACCGTTGTTTCCTCTTCCACCTGACAGGTACAACTTGGCCTTGCCCTCATGTGGCTCTGAGCTGATGGAACCATCTGGAAACAGCCCCAGGTGGGAGAAGCTAGGGAAGGTGACTGTAATGATGAGTTCACATTAGCCAAGCCAACATGGTGTCGCAGGAGGAGCTGCAGCCCAGAGTCTCCTGCTGCTGCCAGCTGCCGTGCGGGTCCCCGGGGTAGTGCCGTGAGGGTTGTTAGGAGACTGCGAACCTGTGTTGGGCACCATCTGGCAGTGTTTTCCGCTCTGAGGCCAGTGTGTCGCGGGAGATGCTGTTTACTCCAGCCTTGTAACTCAGGCTGAGAGATCACGTGACGGCTTCTCAGAGGCTGCATGCTGACATTGATACCCAGAGCAGTGAATGGCGTGATAACCTTGAGCGTACCAGTCAGCCTTCCCCTAGCCTCATCTCCTTGGTTTTGCTCTCTCCTTCCATGGAAGAAAGGAAAGAAAGGCGGTTCCTCCCTCCCCTTGCCCAGGTAGGAAGAGTGCAGCAGCAGTGGCCAACACAGTGCCAGCCTTGCAGTCTGAACACATTCCCGACAGCCCTGTCTCATGCTTAGTGGCAATCCTGATGACTTGACCCTCTGTGCTTTGTTCTCCTAACTGGTAAAATGGGGCATGGCCCATCTACTTACTGGCTGCTCAGTTCCAGGACACAGAGGCGATGTAGCCCCTGCACTCAAAAGAGATGGTTGGTGGTTCTCAACTTGATTATTATTATTATTATTTTAAATTTTTTTGTTTATTTATTTGAGAGCGACAGAGAAAGAGGCAGAGAGAGAGAGAGAGAAAGAGAGAATGGGTGTGCCAGGATCTCCAGCCACTACAAACGAACTCCAGATGCATGCGCCACCTTGTATATCTAGCTTATGTGGGTCCTGGGGAACCAAGCCTTGAACCGGGGTCCTTTAGCTTCACAGGCAAGCGCTTAACCGCTAAGCCATCTCTCCAGCCCTATTATTATTTTTTAACTTAGTCACGTATTTGTGCAAGTGTGTGTGTGTGCGTGCGCCCACTGCAAATAAACACCAAACAACTGTGCCACTTAAGAAAAATATATGTATTATTTATTTTAAATGTGGCAGAGAGAAAGAGGCAGAGAGAGAGAGAGAGAATTGGCACACCGGGGCCTCTAGCCACTGCAAACAAACTCCAGACACCTTGTGCATCTGATTTATATGGATACTGGGTAATCAAACCTCGGTCCTTAGGCTTGGCAGGCAAGTGCCTTAACTACTAGGCCATCTCTTCCAGCCCTGGTTCTCAACTTTAACTCATAGGGTCTTTTTTGGAGAACAGCTAGAAAAAAAAAAAAAATAGAATGTCAGGCAGGAGAAATGGACAGGTGTGTGCGTGTGTAAGAGCAATTACACATAACCGTTAAGGGAGCTCTGGGACCCAGGAGGCTGCCATAAACCTCTCTGCCTGGCCTGCCCACGGGTTGTGATGAGGCAAAGGGTGAGATTTCGTGTTGTCAGGGGACACGTACAGAGGAAGTGTGGCAGCCTGCATTAGTCGTCATAGTCCTTCCTCTCTCAGGATCAGTGAGGGTGCCCTAATCCCTGGGACTGGGTTGATTTGCATTGTTCCATCCTAGGACAGAGCGTGTCTTGGTCTCTGGTAGCTGAAGATTTGTTTCTTCCCTCCCTCTGGGCGAGTAAGGGAAAGGTACTGCCAGCTTCCTGGCGTAGTTCTGGCCTAGCCCTGCTGCCGGGCTGCATGGCTCCAGGCTGGGCCCCAGTGGAGTCTGAATTCAGAGCCAGGAGGAATAGGACATCCAGCCATTGCTCCTCCAGGCATCTTCCTTTGCCTCTGTAGCGGCTCCCATGCCAAAGGCACTGAGCTCCCCTCCTGTGCCAGTGTTCTGTGGCTGAGATAGTCTGAGAACATGAGCTCTTCTCTCTTCATTCCCTTTTTGTGTTCAGTACGACAGATTGAACCTAGGGCCTTGCACATGCTAAGCAAGTGCTCTCCCACTAAGCTATATCCGCATGTAGCCCAGGCTGGCCTCAACTGTGTGCTCCTCCTCCCTCGAACTTCTGCGTGCCACGCTCACAGGTGTGCCCCACCGCTCGGCTCTCTCCTACTTCTCGAGCCTCTTGAGTGGATTTCCCAAGCAGGGCTTCTTGGATTGGGGTGTGGAAAATAGTGGTCACCAGTGACCCCGGAGGGATTGGGTTAAAGTACAACGTCCCAGTTGATACAATCAGCCGTCTCCACAGCGATGTTTAAGTTAGGCGTCACTGAAGTGACAGATTGGAATGTGGAACCCTTGGTGTCTGCACACATCTATCTTTACTCAGAGCTCTGGGGACTTCTCTGCACAGAACACGTGCTGTCTTTAACGGATGGGGCTGTGTGGAAGTCGTGTGAATTCTCACCACTATCAGAGAATTCCAGGGGCCTACAGTTTTTCCAGTTCTCGTGAATTGGGTGTGAACAGTGACATTTTGTGAATGTATCCATTTTCTGGGATCTTTGCCAACCTGAGTCCCGCAGTCAGGTGTCTGTAATTACTGAATCCTATTTGAAGAGCTCACGAGCCTCGTGTAGGTATGTTCATACGTGTGACACAAGTGTGTGTGCATGCATGTGAAGACTAGAGGCTGGTGTAGGTTCTAAGGTGTAAAAAATTCCTGACAGTAAGAGGGCAGAGAGGACCGGCCAGGGGGCAAGGAACCTAGGTGTAACACATCAGTCCCAGAGTAGTCAGCTCTGCCGCGGAGGGATTGTTCTCCCCCTTGTTACAGAAAGAACAGAAAATGCCTCAAGGACCTCAACCTGGTTCCTGCTATGAACCCACGTCAAATCTGCCCACTGCCAGCTCACGTGTCTGTCACTGTGGCCAGCAGGGGTGTGCCACAGTGCCCAGGTGCCATGCCCACTGTGCACGTGACCTGGCCAGGAGGGTACTTTGCACTCAGCGTGGGGATATTCGTTATAAAAGGAGTACATCAACCCCTCACTGACATTTGTTGACCGATACCAGCTTACTATTGCCTTTGGAAACTTCTCCACCCTCGGGTCCTTAAAGGCCTCACCTGTCCTTCAAAGTCTCTGATTTCCAGTAGCCAGGATATCCTTTTAAACCTGGCCAAGTGCTACCATAAATAACAAAATAAACCCAGAGGTGAGTGAACCTGCATTTTAGACCTTTACAGGCTCCAACTAACATGTGACCTCAGGAAAGTCACCTTACCACACGTACAAATTCAGCTTATTAGATGAAAGATCTTAGAACGGGCCACCTCCCTCATCGAGGGCCTCACAAGCGTTACTGGCAGGTTGTTGTAGGCTATCTGCTATTAGAGATTAACTTCTCTGTGTTCCTGTGAAAAGGACATTTGTAGTACGCCTCTCTCCATTTGTCTTATATTTTATTCTTTTTCAAAGGAAGAGACAACAGAATTTGACATTAGACAAGGCCAAGGCCACTCCAGAAAGACCTTGGACAGTGATTGGAATGGCCAACATGATGAATGGCTTACTTAGTGCCAGGTGCCCACCCAAGTAATTGCCACGGGCAGGCATCTTTGCTAAGGCACAGTCTGGGCATCCCTGAAAGACCTCTTGTCCTGTAAAGTTGCACACTAAAAATAACAGGACATGTGGACATCACAGGGTTAGAGCACACTGTTCCAAAGTTGTGCAACCAAGTGAAATCAGCTAGCCACAACGGGACAAGGCCTGGGGGCTGGGAATGTGGCTTAGTGGCAGAGTACTGGCCTAGCATGAGCAAAGCCCTGCATTCAATTCCTAGCACCAGAAAGTGGGGAAAAGGAGCAGAGGCTAGGAAGATGGCTCTGTGATAACAGTACTTGCTGTATAAGAATGAAGACCTACCTGAGTTCAGGGATTCTCAGCACTTACATAGAAAGCTAGAGGTAAGCCGAATGTGGTAGTGCACATGTTTAATCCCAGCACTTGGGAGGCAGAGGTAGGAGAATTGCCATAAGTTCAAGGCTACCCTGAAACTACAGAGTGAATTCCAGGTCAGATTGGGCTACAGCAAGATTCTACCTCAAAAGAACAAAAAAAAAAAAAAAAAAAAAGACGAAGAAGAAGGAGAAGAAGAAGAAGAAAGAAAGAAAGCTAGATGTAGCAGCACATGCTTTTAATCCCAACGCTCAGGAGGTAGGAGGTTCAGCATGGATTAGAGGCCACCCTGAGACGACATAGTTCCAGGCCAGCCTGGGCTAGAGTGAGACCCTATCTCAAAAAACAAACAAAAAAAAAAAAAAAAGGAAAAACAAGGGAAGTGGAGAGATGGCTTAGTGGTTAAGGCATTTACCTACAAAGCCTAACGACCCTGGTTCAATTCCTTAGTACCCATGTAAATCCAGATGCAAAGCAGCACATGCATCTGAAGTTCATTTGCAGTGGCTGGAGGCCCTTGCGTGCCTATTCTCTCTCTATGTGTCTCTCTTCTCTTTCTCTCTCTCTTCTCTCTTCTCTCTCTCTGCTTGCAAATGAATAAATAACAATATTTAAAACAAAGGCCAAAAGGGCTGGGGAGGCAGCTTAGGGGTTAAAAGCACATGCCTCTTTATCATGAGACCAGGCCAGAGGCCTCCAAGTTCAGCTGCCCAGAATCCATGTAAAAAGTTGGTGTGGGGCTGGAGAGATGGCTCAACCGTTTATACGCTTGCTTGCAAATCCTAATGGCCCAGGTTCAATTCCCCAGTACTCACATAAAGCCAGATGAACAAAGTGGCACGTGCATCTGTAGTTCATACTTAGTGGCTAGAGGCCCTGGTGTGCCCATATTCATATTCTCTTTCTCTCCCCTTTCTCTCTCTCTCTCTCTCTCTCTCTCTCTCTCTCTCTCTCTCTGCCTCTGCTTGCAAGTAAATTTTTTTTTAAAAGTTGAGTATGGCGATGCGTATCTGTAATCCCAGTCTGTAAGGATGGTTGACCGCAGCAGCTCCAGGCGGGGAGAGGCCCTGCTTCATGAAAATACAAGGGGCAGTGATAAGAGGACACCTGGCATTTCATCATCAGAACACTCACAAAATAATTACTGGAAATCTGATGTGGCTGGGCATGGCAGAGGCTGCGTTAGGAGAGGGGAAACACTGGCTATGGTCATGGACGTGGCCACTGAAATAGTACAGGTGGCCGGCAAGGCAGGGGCACTTGCCTTCAGAAGGCCTACAGAGAGGTTCACCTTCTGGATGCTAAGGGTTCACGAAGCCGGAGGCGCCTTGCTCCAGCCGAGCTAGAAGGAGGCCTGGGTGCAGGGGCTGCTTCCCTCTTCTTGGGCAGGTTAGCTCTGCTCAGTCCCGGGAGGTATGACCTGTGGGCCATGCAGTAGATACCCACCTCTACTCTTACTCCAGAATGTACCTATCCCTCAGAAGCCGGGCAGTGCTGGCTCGTGGGAACCTCTCTATGTTATTATGACCCCTGTTTCTCAGATGAGGTGCTGAAGCACAGAGCGGGTCATGAACTCACTCCTGGTTACACAGTCCAGGAGCAAGGCACTCGAATGTGGGCTCTGGCAGCCTGGCTGTGGGCTCTTAGCTGATAGAGACCTGTTTGAGGCTCAGCATCCTCCTCTGTAAGGCAGGTTTACGGCTGAGACATGGCTTAGTGACTAAGGTACTTGCCTGCAAAGCTTAAGGACCCAGGTTTGGTTCACCAATGTCACCATAAACTGAGATGCACAAAGTGGTGCGTGCATCTGAGAGTTCCTTTGCAGAGGCTGGAGACCCTGGTGTACCCATCCCCCTGCTGCTTGCAAATAACTTTTTAAAAAGCATTAAAGGCATCCAGGTACACTTTTAATCCCAGCATGTGGGAGGCAGACGTAGGAGGATTGTTGTGAGTTCAAGGTCACCCTGAAACTACATAGTGAATTCCAGGTCAGCCTGGGCTAGAGCGAGACCCTATCTGGAAGAAACAATAAATAAAATAACTAAATTTTTATTACGTTTTTACTTATTTGAGTAGAGAGGGAATGGACATGCCAGGGCCCCTCCCTTCCTTTCTCTTCCCTTTATATCTCTTTTCTAGCTTACTAGCTAAAATAAAATTTTTTAGCCAGGCGTGGTGGTGCACGCCTTTAATCCCAGCACTTGGGAGGCAGAGGTAGAAGGATCACCCTGAGTTTGAGGCTAGCCCAAGAATACATAGTGAATTCCTGGTCAGCCTGGGCCACAGCGAGACACTACCTCGAAAAACAAATCAAAACAAGAAATTTGAGGCAGGTTTAATTGTGCCTGCCCTTTGCTGTCTCTGCGGCAACCCTTGTGCTGGTGGTGGTGGTCACTACTGGGTCTTCTCCTGTTCCCTCCTAGTTCTGTTAAGTGAGATTGTGTTGGGGGGGGTATTTTTTATTTTATTTTATGAGTGTGTGTGCACACACATTAGGGTCTCTTGCCACTGCAAAAGAATGTCTGTCTGACTTTATGTGGGTGGCTGGAAAATTGAACTTGGACCAGCAAGCTTTGTAAGCAAGTACCTTTGACTGCTGAGCCATCTCCCAAGCCCTGAGGTTGTTTTAGAGACAAGTGTCCTGTATGGGAACTAGGCTGGTCTGGAACTCAGGATCCTCCTGCCTCATCCTTCTGAGTAGCTGCTGCTGTGCCAGGTTTCCAGTGTGGTCTTAAAGCCTGTATCCTTAGGCTGCTGTTGACAGTAAGTCTGACAGAAGTCGGCCAGCCCATCTGCCTCTGCCCTGTGCCCTGGCTACAGAGCCACACTCTGTCCTTGGTCAAAAGGCAATGATGCCTTCTTCAGAGGTGTGGCCTGGAGACTGCAGCTATGAGGGGAAGGGGGCTGGCCAGCGTCACACTGCCATCTTCTCTTGCAGACCTTGGCACCAGCCATCAACTGGTTACCCTTTCTCAACACCATCTTCCACCCTGTGGAGATCAACGAAACTGAGCCTATTGTGGTCTACGACAAGGAGTACCTGGAGCAGGTCTCCACCCTCATCAACAGCACGGACAAATGGTAAGGGGACATGGCCCAGGTGAGTCCCTCGAAGGCAGCTCAGGCAGGGTGGGTGGGGACAGGAGATGATACATGGATTTAGGAAAAGGGCTCGGATTAGCTTGTGTGTGTGTGTGTGTACATGCCACACACACTTGCACCACTTTGCATCAGGTTTTATGAGGTGCTGGGAAGTCAGATCCCAGGCCAACACGCTTTGCAAGCAAGTGCCACTAACCACAGAGCCATCTCCCCAGCTCCTGGGTGGGATGTGGTGAGAGACAACAGGGCATCCAGGTAATGAGGACAGGTTCACGTCCCAGCTCCTCTCTTAGCAGCTTTGTAGCCTTGGGCAAGTGTCTTACCCTTCCTTAGGATCAGTCTCCCATCCTTAACATGAGGCTTTAAGGAGCTGGGGAAATTAGGTGACGCAACCATGGAAAGGATGTTAACAATGCCTCACATACAGTGGGGCTCAGTCAATGTTACCTGTTACTATTTTTTTTTTCAAGGTAGGGTCTCACCCTGTCCAGGCTGACCTGTAATTCATTATGTAGTCTCCGGCTCGCCTCGAACTTAGGGCGACCCTCCTACCTCTGCCTCCCAAGTGCTGTTACTTTTAAAATACTTTGATTTATTTGCAAGGGAAGAGAGAAAGCATGTGAACAGGTGTAGTGGGACCTCTTGACACTTGCAGATGAACTCCAGGTGCGTGCACCACTTGGTGCATCGGGCTTTACGTGGGTACTGGGGAATCAAACCCAGGCCTACAGGCTTTGCAGTCAAGCTCCTTTAACCACTGAGCCATGTTCCCTGCCCTAGCTGTTGGTTGTTTGTTTATTTAACAGAGAAAGAAGATTTTAATGACTTACAGATATGTTGAAAATTATAGAATTAAAATTTTTTGAAGTGGAGTCTCACTCTAGCCCAGGCTGAACTGTAACTCACGCTGCAGCCCAGGTTGGCCTCCAACTCACGGCGATCCTCCTGCTTCATCCTCCTCCATGCTGGGAGTAAAGGCATGCATCACCACATCCAGCTAAAATTCAGAAAACACTATTTATTTATTTATTTTGTTTTTTTAACAATTTTTTTGGTTCATTCTTATTTATTTATTTATTTGAGAGTGACAGAGAGAGTGAAAGAGGCACAGAGAAAGAGAGAATGGGCGTGCCAGGGCTTCCAGCCACTGCAGATGAACTCCAGACGCGTGCACCCCCTTGTGCATCTGGCTAACATGGGTCCTGGGAAATTGAGCCTCGAACCAGGAGTCTTAGGCTTCACAGGCAAGCGCTTAACTGCTAAGCCATCTCTCTAGCCCTTATTTTGTTTTGTTTTTGTTGTTTTGGTTTTGTTTTTGTTTTTTTTTTTTTGTTTTTTTTTTGAGCTAAGGTCTCACTTTAGCCTAGGCTGACCTGGAATCACTATGTAGTCTTAGGGTGGCCTCAACTGACTGCCATCCTCCTACCTCTGCCACCGAAGTGCTAGGATTAAGGCGTGTACCACCACACCTGGCTTAGAATAAAATTTTAAGTTACCCAAAACACTGTTCTTGAGCTTCTAGTATGTATGTATGTGTCTGTGCAGATAGCCAGCTAGATGGATAGGTGGATAGTTTTCTAATGCATAGTAAACATAACATAGTGTTTTCCTCCATCTTTGCACATTTTGACTGGATGTAGAGCCTGTATTTTCCATGGCCTTTGTCATTTTCCCCATATCATCCCAAACCCTCTGCACATGTAATTTTTCCTGGTCATATGGTGTTCCATCAAATATAAACATAGTTTTTAAGCTGGGTGAGGTAGGAGGATCACTGTGAATTCGAGGCCAGCCTGAGACTACATAGTAAATTCCAGTCAGCCTGGGCTAGAGCAAAACCCTACCTGAAAGAAAAAAACAAAAACAAAAACATAGCTTTTTAGCTTTCCCTTGTCAGGCATGGGTTGATTCCAGTGAACGAAACATTTTTGTGTGAAGGAAACTTACTTGAAGACATGACAGGAAACACAGGCAGGTTCCCTATGCCCTGGGCAGCAGGAACATTGGCCAACTGGTCGTAGACCCCCTCCCCAGCTAGGATAGAGCAACTGGGCAGTAGCATTTATTGAATACCCATGGTATACAAGTAATTGTGCTAGACACCAAGGGTTTTCTGTGGAAGAGCCGGGCTTGCTTACATTCCACCAGTGTCCAGAGCCTAGGACGGAGACGAGTTTGAGAGCCCCCTAGAGGTCTTCAGGGGAAGTGCTTCCCGGGACACCTCTGAGCGCTCCTCTCTCCCCAGCCTCCTGAACAACTACATGATCTGGAACCTGGTGCGGAAGACGAGTTCCTTCCTGGATCAGCGCTTCCAGGATGCTGATGAGAAGTTCATGGAAGTGATGTACGGGACCAAGAAGGTGAGCTGTCACCTGCCAAATGCTGGTGACTGGTGAGCTTCTGGAGCCATGGGCTTCATGAGAGGACAGAATGAAGATGACCTTGAAAGAGACTGGCTGCTGTCTGGGGGCGCATGTGAGCCGGGGGCGCATGTGAGCCGGGGGCGGAGGGGTGGAGAACTTCTGGGAGGAAGTGAATATGCCTGCTCAGAGGGCAGAGAGCTCATAGCTGCTGAGCAAATTGACAGCAGTAGTTGTTTCTGCCCAGTGTGCAGGCACTCGGGAGGCAGAGGTAGGATGATCACCATGAGTTCGAGGCCAGCCTGAGACTTCATAGTAAATTCCAGGTTAGCCTGAGCTAGAGTGAAACTCTACCTCGAAAAACCAAAATAAGTCAATAAGCAAGCATATGAGACTGGGGGGACGGTCTACACTTACATACCCTTTGACCAACCCCTTCCCAGTGATAATGCTTCGTCCCCAGAAACATGGCTCTCCAGCATTCCTTATGGTTGTTACTGGAGACCTTGATCCAGAGCCAACTCCTGGTCTTTCTAGAGAAGTGCCAGGTGGTGGCGTACCAGGGGACTCTGCTGACCTTTGTTGATTTATGTGTTTTCCATAGATTTTCATTTTTGTTTTTGATTTTTTTTTTTTTTTTTTGAGACAGGGTCTCATGTCTCAGGTTGATTTTGAATCACTAAGTGGCTGAGGATGACCTTGAACTTTCATCCTGCCTCCATCTACCAAGTGCTGGGATTACACTTATGTGTCACCATATCCAGTTTGTGTGGTTCTGCAAATTGAACCCGGGGCTTTGCGTGTGACAGGGAAGCACTCTACCATTATGTCACATTATCAAACCATCTTTTTTTTCCCCCCATTTTTTAAGAGGCAGGCTCTCATTTTATCCCGAGACAGCTTTAGACTCAGAGTGGTTTTGGTTTGGTTTGGTTTGGAGGTATGTTCTTTTCTTTTTTGCTGGAAGAGCATTAGTGGTGCTGGGGATTAAACCTAGGGTCTCTCTGGTGCTAAGCAAGCACCCACCACTGACCTACATCCCCAGCTTCTGTGCTCTTGATCCAGTGCCTAGAGTAATCCCCATGGCATCAGAAAAGAAATGTTTCCCTGCAGTTTCGGAGGGAAACACTGACCCCTGGTGGTGCCGCTTCCCAGTCAGACAGGGGCTGGAAGTACTGGTTCCAGTGATGCCCACACTTATGTTTTCCAGACCTGCCTCCCTCGCTGGAAGTTCTGCGTGAGTGACACAGAGAACAACCTGGGCTTTGCCCTGGGGCCCATGTTTGTCAAAGCCACCTTTGCCGAGGACAGCAAGAACATTGTAAGTGTCTCCTGTGTGACTGGCTCAGGTGTTGTGCTTGCCGGGGCCTCTGAGGGCCCTGGCTGCCCATGCTCTTGTGTGCTCTGGGCCATCCTGTTCCAGGCTGGAGAGCCCAGGGTCCAGCCCCACCTCAGAACGCTGCTTCTAAGGCCCGAAGTGTGTGAGTAATTAGCACAGCTAGTGTGGGTGACTGCTGAGGCCACCATCTGTTAGCCAACGTGACCCTCCCAGTGGCCCCCACAGGGTTAGCACAGCTGTTTCTACTTCCCAGGGCCCTAAAGGCCCCAGTAAGATAATGTTGGCAGTGTGGCTATGGCCCAGAGGGTGGTACTCTATTCTGTGGGGGACAGAATTGTTCTAAGACACAGTGAGTACCTCATGGAGGTGGCTTTGTCACTCTCTGCTCAGTGACTTCAGCAGAGCTCTCATCTCACCTGTGACATGAAGGTGGGGCTGTTCCTCCCTCAAAACCAAAAAAAAAAAAGAAGTTTTTATTTTTTTCTTTTTCGGTGTATATGTGGCACGGTGTGTGATGTGATCTATGTGTATGCATGTGCCTATGTGTGTGTGGTGCATGCATGTGGAAGCCCAAGGAAAATGTCGCATGTCCTTCTCTTCCCTCATTTGCCTGTTTCCTCAAGGTGGAGTTTCTCACTCAACCCAGAATAGCTGTTTTTTTATTCAGCAAAACCCCAGTGATTCTGCACTCTCCACCCCTGACAAATTGTGCTTATAGAATGTGCATGCTGAGAAATCAATCTGAAGCAGTCTCGGGCCCTCATGCTTGTTTAGGAAGTGCACGTAACTGCTGCTCAGCCATCTCTCCACTCCCCCCCCCCCCAACACACACCTTTTATTTTAAATTTTTAAGTAGAATTTGTTTTTTGAGGTAGGGTTTCTCTCTGGCCCAGGCTGACCTAGAATTCACTATGTAGTCCCAGGCTGGCCTCAAATTCATAGTGATCCTCCTACCTCTGCCTTCCAAGTGCTGGAATTAAAGGCATGTGCCACCATGCTTAGCAAGAGAAAAAAAAAAACAACTTTATTTTATCATTTATTTATTTATTTTGGTTTTTTGAGGTAGGGTCTCACTCTAGCCCAGGGTGACCTGGAATTCACTTTGTAGTCTCAGGGTGGCCTCGAACCGCCACCACGCCCTGCTATTATTAGTTATTTATTTAACAGAACATGTGGGAGAGAGAGAATGGGCGTGTCAGGGCCTCCAGCCACTGCAGATGAACTCCAGCCACGTGTGCCCCCTTGAGCATCTAACTAGCGTGGGTCCTGGGGAATAGAACCTGGGTCCTTTGGCTTTGCAGGCAAATGCCTTCACTGCTAAGCTATCCCTCCAGCCCAAGGGGAAAAAAAAAAATTAAAAGACTCTTGGAGGCCAGACATGGTGGCACACGCCTTTAATCTCAGCGCTTAGGAGGCAGATGTAGGAGTGGCGACGTGAGTTCAAGGCCACCCAAAGAATACAGAGTGGATTCCAGGTCAGCCTGGGCTGGAGTGAGGACCCTACCTTGAAAAACCAAAATAAATAAATAAAAAGAGAAAACCTTTCTACCCTCCACATTAAAGGCTCTGAAAAGTCCTGCAACAGAGTCTTTACCAGCTTCCCCAGAACTCGTCCCAGCTTGTTTGACCCCAAGTCCTATCCATGAAAGGCCAGTCTTGTCTTGGAAGTTGCTATCAGGGAAGTGGGTGGCGAAGGCAGCTGTGGTTCCTTCTCAGCAGGAGTCGAGGCTTTGAGCCAAGCACGAGCTTAGCCTCTGGCCAGCAGCACCCTCCTCACAGAGCTCAGCACTGACCAGTGAGCCACTTGTCTCCTCAGGCCAGCGAGATAATCCTGGAGATCAAGAAGGCATTTGAGGAGAGCCTGAGCACCCTGAAGTGGATGGACGAAGAGACCCGGAAGTCAGCCAAGGAGAAGGTGAGGCTGCTGTCTGCGAGCTTGGAGGGGCTTGGTTTTCCAGTGCAGCGGCAGGAGCCACACGTGGAGGAGGGAGGTGGACAGGAGACGCTGGTCTGTTCAGTGAACACGAGATGCCGTCATGCCCTGTGCACAGTCTGGCAGGATACAGGACATCCCGAAGCCCGGGATGGTAGTAGACATCCTATGGCAGAAGGCAAAAGGACAAGGGGGTATACACATCCAAGGGGGATGGACTAACCGTTTTCTCAGAGCCCGCAGCTGCGGGTGATAACCAACATCCCTGCCAAGCTGGGCCATTCCTACACACTTGGGCTCCTTCGTGAGGACCAATCACCTCTCACCTCTGCTTGTGCCGTGGCTTCGGTTCCCGGCACGTGGACTTGGGGACACATCCAGACTATAACAGCTCCCCTTTGGAAAAGTGACATTTAAACAGAAACCTGGGGTTGGGTCAGCACTTAGAGGTGCTGGCTTACAGCCTGCCAGCCTGGGTTCGATTCCAGTACCCATGTAAAGCCAGATGCACCAAGTGGCACATGCATCTGGAATGTGTCCACAGCAACAGGATGTCCTGGAGTGCCCATACCCACCCTCTTTCTGCTTATAAATAAAAATAGTGAACAGTCCCAGAAGTCAGGCAAGGAGAGACTCTTCCCTGGGAGCTCTAACAAGGCAAGAGGCTGGCCCTCTCTCCCCTTGGCCCAGACCCTAAGCTTGGGATCCGCAGAGCTGGGGCTGACAACTTGTCACCAAGTGACATTCTCCGTGTCCCTCCTGTCCAGGCGGATGCCATCTACAACATGATAGGCTACCCCAACTTCATCATGGACCCCAAGGAGCTGGACAAGGTGTTCAATGATGTAAGTGACTTCTACTTGCCCCCTGAAACTCCCTAATATCCCTGCAGGAAAGAGGTCGCCCTGGGCCCAGTTGGGATGCTGGAGATAGCATGACTGTCAGAACATCTCAAAATGGTGTGGGCTGGGATTTGGGAATGGGTCCAGCCCGAGGAAGCCTTTCTCTGCTTCTTTGTGTCCTGGGTCAGTAGGGGCCCTGCCTTCCTTGAGCCATCAGCCAGTGCCTTGCAATTATTACCAGAACAAATGTTGTGTGCCCTACCCTACTGGAAGTGGTGAGCTCCAGTGAATAAGTAGAAAACAGTGGGAGATTGGCTGGGAGGTAGGTGGCTCAGTGGCAGAGCATGTACTTAGCATGCATGAGGCCCTGGGTTCCATCCCTGGCACAACAAAAAAAGAACAACAAAACCACATGTGGTGGGATGGAGAGATGGCTTAGCGGTTAAGTGCTTGCCTGTGAAGCATAGGGACCCCGGTTCAAGGCTTGATTCCCCAGGACCCACTTTAGCTAGATGCACAAGGGGGCGCATGCGTCTGGAGTTCATTTGCAGTGGCTGGAGACCCTACTGCACCCTTTCTTTCTCTATCTACCTCTTTCTCTCTGTCCATCGCTTGCAAATAAAATGAACAAAAAAGTTTAAAAAAAAAAAACCACATGTAGCCGGGCGTGGTGGCGCACACCTTTAATCCCAGCACTCGGGAGGCAGAGGTAGGAGGATCACCGTGAGTTCAAGGCCACCCTGAGACTACAGAGTGAATTCCAGGTCAGCCTGGGCTAGAGTGAGACCCTACCTCCAAAAAAAAAAAACCACATGTGACACACAGCCTTAATCCCATCACTCTGGAGGCTGATGTAGGAGGATCACTGGGTGATTTCTAGGTTGGTCTGGGCTAGAGTGAGATCCTGCCTACAAATAAATAATAAGTAAATAAATAAAAAAGGGGTCTGAACAAAAAAACAAAAAACAGAAAGCCGGATATTGTGGCGCACGCCTTTGATCCCAGCACTCAGGAAGCAGAGATAGGAGGATCGCCCTGAGTTTGAGGCCAAACTGAGACTACATAGTGAATTCCAGGATAGCCTGAGCTAGAGTGAAACCCTACCTTGAAAAAACAAAAATAATAAAGTAAAATTGTTTGCAAAGCCAGATGCACAGAGTGACATATGTATCTGGAGTTTGTTTGCAGTGGCAGGAAGCCTTGGCATGCTTATAATTCACTCTTGTCTCAAATAAGTAAATTTTTAAAATTGGGGGGGCGGGGGTTTAAAGGTAGGGTCTCACTCTTGCCCAAGCTGACCTAGAATTCACCATGTGTAGTCTCAGGATGGATTCCTCCTAATCTGCCTCCTGAGTGCTGGGATTAAAGCTATGATCCACCATACCTGGCTATGAAAATAACTTTAAAAAATAAAACTAGAGCTGGGCATGTTGGCACATGCCTTTAATCCCAGCACTCGGGAGGCAGAGGTAGGAGGATTGCTCTGAGTTCGAGTCTGGCCTGAAACTACATATTGAATTCCAGGTCAGCCTGGGCTAGAGCAAGATCCTACCTCGTAAAACAACAACAAACAAACAATAAAAAAAGGCAGGGCCCTTCACACTGCCCACTGTCCCTGGGATCCTGCCCCATCTCCTCAGAGAAAACTTGGACCTCTGATTTTGACCTTGAAATACTAATGGAAAAGAGAAAGCATAAATTCAAAGTGCTTTGTTTTTTTTCAGGGGGGTTTGAGGTAGGGTCTCACTCTAGCTCAGGCTGACCTAGAATTCATTATGTTGTCTCAGGGTGGCTGAGAACTCACAGTGATCCTCCTACCTCTGCCCTCCAAGTGCATTTTTAAGCTTACTTGATGCAGCAAGGGTAATTGCCATACCCCTGTTGCTCAGAATTCAGGCAGATCAAATGGGACTGAGGTTCTGACCCAGATGATAGAAGTTTTACATATTCTGCATGATTGAAATTGATCAGCTTGGGTAGTTTTGAGATTTGAAATTATAACAAACATTCTTCTTAGTTATATTTAAAACTTGAAACTTAGAATTCCCTCTAAGACTGTGAGAGTCCAGCTTTGGCCTGATTCCGTGAGAATCGTTAGGGCAGTCCTGATGCAAGACTGTGGCTCCTGGAGCCCCCACCCCCACCCCCCATGGCTTCAGGACCAAGGTCTTTTCCTGAGGTCTAGTGTCTAGCAGCCTTTTCTTTTTTCTTTTTGTTTGTTTTTGTTTTTTGTTCTTTTGAAGTAGGGTCTCACTCTAGCCCAGGCTGACCTGGAATTCACTCTGTAGTTTCAGGGTGGCCTTGAACTCACGGTGATCCTCCTACCTCTGGAACCGTGCTGGGATTAAAGGCGTGTGCCACCATGCCCAGCCAGCCTTTTCTTTTTTAAAATATTTAATTAATTTATTTATTTGAGAGAGAGAGAGGAAGAGGCAGAGAGAACGACAGAATGGGCATACCAGGGCCTCCAGCCATTGCAAACGAGCTCCAGATGCATGTGCCCCCTTGTGCATCTGGCTTACATGGATCCTGGGGAACTGAACCGGGGTCCTTAGGCTTCACAGGCAAACACCTTAACCACCAAGCCATTTCCCCAGCCCTCTAGCAGCCTTTTCTTACATCAGAAAGATCTGGAGTGCATCTAAGGGAGACTTCTGTGCCTGTCAGGAAAAGCCAGACTAGGATATGAGGGGTGTGTGATAATACCTGTCCCCTGACACTTCCACATTCCTTGCATTAGATCTGTGCTGTCCAGTCATGGGGGAGCGACTTGATTAAATTAAATTCTACTTACTGATTTTGAGACAGGGTCTCATGTACCCCAGGCTGGTCTTCAACTCACTATGTAGCCAAAGATAACCTTGATCTCCTGATCTCCCTACACAGCTCCACCTCTTGAGTGTTGGGGTTACAGGCATGTACCACCATACCCCATTCATGTGATGCTGGGAATCAAACCCAGAGCTTCCTGCATGTGAGGCAAGCGCTCTTCTGACTGGGCTATATCCCCAACCCAAGGAAATCAAACCATTTCAAACCTCACTAGGGCATGTGAAATGCTTCATAGTTACCTGTCCCCAGCATTTACCACTTGGGTGGACCAGGGTAGGTGTAGGATATGCCCATCATACAGTGGGGCATCCCGCAGTTCGGTGATAGTCTTGAGCACCTCTAGATGAAGCTGTTACTGTGTCCTTGAAGGGGCGGGGTGGGGGGGGTGAGGCCAAGGGAGGAGCCCAGCACGGAAGCCCTGAGCCCTCGGTTCCAGTCTCTGGCCTGAAGACCCGTCCCACAGCCTGTGGGGTCTCAGGCCGGAAGGCAATCCCAGCCTGGGCACGCTCTGACCCTGAGTCCCTGCTTTGTTCCTCCAGTACACCGCAGTTCCAGACCTCTACTTCGAGAACGCCATGCGCTTTTTCAACTTCTCTTGGAGGGTCACTGCCGACCAGCTCAGGAAAGCCCCCAACAGAGATCAGTGAGTCCCCTAAGGTGTGGGTTCCCTGCACAGGGGAGGGCTGGGTGTGTCTCTCAGGAAGGTCCTCTGAGAAGTGCTTATTCCACTTTCTGGATGAAGGGAATAAAGACCAAATGGGACCCAGCTGGGGACTGGTGAGTCTGTGTATCACCAGGAGCTGGCCCCGGCCCCATGTCCCAGCTCGGCCACCTCGGCATTCAGACCTTGCCTTTCATTGTTTGTGGTGGGCAGTTGGGTCACTGGAACAGTCAAATATGAGAGCTCCTGGGGAGAAGCAGGCTCTCCGAGAGGAGGCTCGACTAGGACTGGTGACTTTAAATAAGAACAGTCTGGAGTGAGACTTACTCTATTGTTTTGGAGTCTTTTGGTTTTCATTTTTTTTGTTTTTATTTGCATGTGTATGCATGTATGTGTGGTACTTGGCATTTGGCTGTACATGAGGACTGGGGAATTGTTTTTGTTTGTTTGGGTTTTTGTTTGTTTGTTTTGCTTTGTTATTCGAGGTAGGGTTTCACTCTAGCCCAGACTGACCTGGAATTCACTATGTAGTCTCAGGGTGGTCCAGTGCTCCTCCTACCTCTGCCTTCTAAATGCTGTGATTAAAGGCTAAAGGCATGCACCACCACTTTGTTTTTTAAAGCAGGTTCTCATGTAGCTCAGGCTGGCTTCAAACTTGCTACATAGTCAGAGATGACATTGAGCCCTTAATCTTCCTGCCTCTACCTCCCCAACTACTGGGAGTGTACCATTCTTACTTGTTTGTTTATGGTCTTTGAGATAAAGTCTTGGTATGTGCCCAGGCTAGCCTTGAATTCCTGAGATCCAGTAATCCTCCTGCCTCAGCCTTTTCAGTGCTGAGATGACAAGATGTGCCACCGTGCCCAACTTTGGAATGTCTTTTTAAAAAGTCTCAAAAAGGAGCCAGGTGTGTACTTTTAATTTCAGCTCTTGGGAGGCAGAGTGGTAGGAGGATCGCCATGAGTTTGAGACCACCTGAACGAGACCCTACCCTTGCCTGCAAAGGCTAATGGCCTGAGTTCAGTTCCCCAATACCTACATAAAGCCAGATGCATAAAGTGGCACATGCATCTGGAATTGTCTGCAGCAGCTGGAGGCCCTGGTGCACACATCTTCTGTCTCTCTCTCTCTCTCTCTGCTTGTAAATGAATAAAATTAAAAATAAAATTTAAAAAACTAAACTCAGACTTCAGAGATGGCTTAGCAGTTAAGGTACTTGCCTGCAAAGCCTAAGGACCCAGGTTCGATTCTCCAGGCCCTATGTAAGCCAGATGCACCTTATGGTGCACGCATCTGGAGTTCATGTATGGTAGCTAGAGGCCCTGGAGTGCCTATTCTTTTTTTTTTTTTTAATTTTTTATTTATTTATTTGAGAGCGACAGACATAGAGAGAAAGACAGATAGAGGAAGAGAGAGAGAATGGGCGCGCCAGGGCTTCCAGCCTCTGCAAACGAACTCCAGACGCGTGCGCCCCCTTGTGCATCTGGCTAACGTGGGACCTGGGGAACCGAGCCTCGAACTGGGGTCCTTAGGCTTCACAGGCAAGTGCTTAACTGCTAAGCCATCTCTCCAGCCCCATAGTGCCTATTCTTTCTCTTTCCCTGTCTCAAATAAATAAGCTGAGCATGGTGGTGTACGCATTTAATCCCAGCACTGAGGAGGCAGAGGTAGGAAGATCGCTGAGAGTTTAAGGCCAGCCTGAGACTACATAGTGAATTCCAGGTCAGCCTGGGCTAGAATGAGACATTGTCTAGAAAATTTTTTTTTAATATTTTTTAGTATTTATTTTGGTTTTTCAATGTTTCACTCTAGCCCAGGCTAATCTGGAATTCACTATGTAGTCTCAGGATGACCTTAAATTCATGATGACCCTTCTACCCTGCCTCCCAAGTGCTGGGATTAAAGGCATGTACCACCATGCCCAGCTTCCCATTTTGTTTCTTTTTGTTTTTTAATATTTGTATTTATTTATTTACTTATTTGACATGGTGGTGCATGCTTTTACTGCCTGTACTCTGGAGAGTGACATGGGAGCATTGTTGAAAATTGGAGGCCAGCCTGGACTACAGAATGAGTTCTAGGTCATTCTGGGCTAGAGTGAGGTCTTGCTTTGAGAAATAACAGTCTGAAGCTGAGGTTGTAGCTCAGTGGGTAGAGTTCTTGCCTGCCCTGTACACACACAGCAATAGGTTTGGTCCTCAGTACTACATAAAAGCCAGGCAAGGTGCTGCACACCCGGAATCCCAGCATTTTGGAGGTGAAGGCAGGAAGTTTAGAAGTTCAAAATCATCCTCAGCTCATATGGAGTATGAGGCTAGCCTAGGCCTCAAAAAAAAAAAAAGTTTCAAAAATGTCAGATATGGTCAGCCCAATACCATTCCTTTCTGCAGAATAAATCTTACCAGTAGATAATAGGAACTTCTCTTTGCCTCGCACGCCCTCTGGTGGACAACATGTTCAACCATCTTTTCCAAATTTCTCTTCAATCAGGCTTCATGGCGGGGCTTTTGGAGAAATGTCATTTCTTCTTTCTCCATACCTCACTGGCCTTTCCTCTGCATTACTAGGAAAACCACTCAAATTTCAGATACTTTGTTCACGTTATTCAGTTAGTCTCAAACTTTTTGATCTCAAGATCCTTCTACACTCTGAAACAATTACTGACCTCCAGAAGGATTTTTTAAGCTAGCCATGGTGGTGCACACCTTTATTCCCAGTACTTGGAGGCAGAGGAAGGAGGATCACTGTAAGTTGGAGGCCAGCCTGGGACTACAGACAATGTCATGTCAGCCTGGGCTACAATGAGACCCTACTTCAAAAAGAAAAAAAAAAACAAAACAAAAAACAAGCCGGGCGTGGTGGCGCACACCTTTAATCCCAGCACTCAGGAGGCAGAGGTAGGAGGATTGCTGTGAGTTTGAGGCCACCCTGAGACTCCATAGTGAATTCCATGTCAGCCTGGGCCAGAAGTGAGACCCTACTTTAAAAAACCAAAATAATAAATAAAAAATAATAAAAATAAAAATTTTCAGAGAAGAAAGGTATTGTTTTTCTTTGCTACAGTCCCAACCCAAGCAGTTTTTCAAATGCAGTGTGGAGGTGATAGCCATGAACTTCCTTGGCGGGGGATATGCTAGGGATAGAGCGCAGGCCTCTCTGCCACTGAGCTGTATCTCAGCCTCTTCAAGTTCTTCAGTGTCTGGCTTGACAGAAGGCAGCTAGATTCTCCTATCTGCTTCCACAGTCTGTTGTAACATGTTGTTTTGAAGTATTTATAGGAAAATCTAGCCTCACACAGACATACGGTTAGAGCAGGGGGAATACTTTAATAGTCTTGTCTTTGCTTTCTTTGTTGTTGTTTGTTTTTGAAACAAGATCGCATGTAAGCCCAGGCTAGCCTCAAATTCGTTGTGTAGTTGAGGATAACCTTAAACTCTTGATCCTCTTGCCTCCCTCCTCCCAAGTGCTAGGTTAAGACCTTCAGGTAGTCTTCCTACTATTTGAACACATTATTTTGATATTACGCCTAAATTCATCAAGTAGTCTTTTTTTTTTTTTTTTATGGTGATAGAGAGCAAATCCAGGGCTTCCGTCCTGCGAGGCAGGCACTTTACCACGAGCCCCAGCCCCGGCAGGTCCTCAGATGCACGTGCAATTGGAGTGCACGACGTTTTCACCCTCGGTCACAGCGACATCCACCAGCTCATCTTGCAGCACTGTGAGCAGATAGGTCTCTTACCCAGGCCTGGCTTTCATTACCATGGATTAACCGTTTGGAAGTCAGTGGTGCAGAGCTTCTGAGTTTACAGATTTTTCAAGATAGAGATAGTAACAACCAAAGCCAACAAACTATCCTCATGCTGGGGAGATGGCTCAGCAGTGAAAGGCTCTTGCTTGCTGCAATACCTGTTGGTTCAGGTTTAATTCCTAGTATCCACATAAAGGCAGATGCACAAAGTGGTGCAGGTGTCTGAAGTTTGTTTGCAGTAGCAAGAGGCCCTGGCACACCTACAGTGTGCCTCTCTCTCCTCCCTGCCCCCTTCCTCTCCTCTCTCTATTTCTGCCCCCCCCCTCTCTCTATATATATATATAATCAGTCCTCATTTGTTAGTGTCACATTTGGCCAATAGGAGTTTCTCAGACATTTCGAGTTTTGTTTGAAATTTCCAAAAATTGTTGAAGCCAAATATGAAGGCTTACATCTATGATCCCAGCACTCCAGAGGCTGAGATGGAAGAATCGCCATGAGTTCTGTAGCCTGAGCTACAGAGTGAGTTCCAAGTCATTCTGGGCTAGAGTGAGACCGCACCTGAAAATAAGGAAGAAAAATTCATTGTTATGTTTTTCGAGGTAGAGTCTTGCTGTAGCTCAGGCTGACCTGGAATTTACTATGTTGCCTTGAACTCATGACAGTTGGCCTACCTCTGCCTTCCGAGTGCTGGGATTAAAGTGTGCACCACCACACTAGTTTAACTAAATAAAAAAAAAAAATTTGTTCATTTTTATTTATTTATTTGAGAGTGACGGGGGGGGGGGGGCTTCTAGCCACTGCAAATGAATTCCAGACACGCATGCTCCCTTGTGCATCTGGCTAACGTGGGTCCTGGGGAACCGAGCCTTGAACCGGGGTCCTTAGGCTTCACAGGCAAGCACTTAACGGCTAAGCCATCTCTCCAGCCCAACTAAATTATTTTTTAAAAGCTCTTCCCTGTTAAGAATCCTCAGTTTTCACTGGTAACAGGTAATGTCAGTTATTTTCCTGAGGTGATGAGCTCACGTTACTCATTTTCAAGAATATTTCTAGTGTTCAAGTCTGAAATTCCATGGTTTTCCATTCATCCTGAAAGGGCAAGTGATAATTTCTTAATGACAGGCATGTGGGTATCTCCCACTGGGCCACTCAGTACTAAAATGGCTTGCACTATCTGGATTTAATGGGCTGATGGTTAACTTCTTTAAGGATGTTCTAAGAGTGAAGATGACTTTTTGGCCTGGCTGTGTGTGGGTGTGGGTGTGTGTGATGTGTGCAGATGCACTTTCCCTGTGCACATGTGTGCAGAGGCCAGAAGAGGACGACTGATGACCTCTGTCACTCTTATTTCCTTGAGAAAGGATCTTTAATTGAACCTGGAGCTCTTTGTTTTTTTTTTCTCTCTCTCCCTCTCCCTCTCTCTCCCCCCCCCCTCTCTCTTCATTTTTGTTTCTGTTAGACTGGTTGACCAGCAGTCCTCCTGTCTGTGTCACTCTGAGGTAGCCGAGGTTACAGGAGTGCACACCCACACTCAGCTTTGCACATGGGTGCCGGGGATCAAACTCAGGTCCAAATGCTTACATAGCAAGCAAGCACTAAGCCATGTCCTTATCCCCTGTTTTTGTTATTATTGCTGTTAGTTTCTTTTGAAGCAGTGTCTCCCTCTAGCCCAGACTGACCTCAAAAATCATGGTATCAGGCTGGAGAGATGGCTTAGCGGTTAAGGCACATGCCTGCAAAGCCTGGGTCTTTACCCAGGTTCAATTCTCCAGGTCCAATGTAAGCCAGATGCACATGGTAGCACATGCATCTGGAGTTTGTTTCAGTGGCTAGAGGCCCTGGTGTGCCCGTTCTCTCCCTCTTCCCCCACCCATCCCTAATAAATAAATTAACCTGGGAGGGGGGGATCATGGTATCCTCCTACCTCAGGTTTTTTTTTTTTTAAGATTTTAAAACATATATATATTTCTTTGGGAGAGAGAGAGAGAGAATGGATGAACTAGGACCTTCAGCCACTGCAAATGAACTCCAGACACATGCATCACTTTGTACATCTGGCTTATGTAGATCTTGGGGAATTGAACCTGTGTCCTTTGGTTTGAAGGCAAGTACCGTAACCATTAAGCCATCTCTCTAGCCTTACCCCAGATTTTTGAGTGCTGGGATTAAAAAGTATATGTCATCATGCCCAGCTTTTTTTTTTTTTTTTTTCCCCGAGGTAGGGTCTCACTCTAGCCCAGGCTGACCTGGAATTCACTGTGTAGTCTCAGGGTGGCCTTGAACTCTCAGCAATCCTCCTACCTCTTCCTCCCAAATTCTGGGATTAAAGGCATGAACCACTACTGCCCAGCTTTTTCTTCTGGTTTTTGGAGGTAGGGTTTCACTGTAGCCCAGGCTGACCTGGAATTCACTATGTAGTCTCAGGGCGGCCTCAAACTCACAGTGATCCTCCTACCTCTGCCTCCCAAATTCTGGGATTAAAGGAATGAACCACTACTGCCCAGCTTTTTCTTCTGGTTTTTGGAGGTAGGGTTTCACTGTAGTCCAGGCTGACCTGAAATTCACTGTGTAGTCTCAGGGTGGCCTCAAACTCACAATGATCCTCCTACCTCTGCCTCCTGAGTGCTGGGATTAAAGGCGTGCACCACCATGCTTGGCCTTTTTCTTTTTTTTGAGATAGGGTCTTACTCTAGCCCAGGCCTGCCTATAATTCACTATGTAGTAAATTCAGGGTAGCCTGAAACTCATGGTCATCCTACACCTCTGCCGCCTGAGTGCTGGGGTTAAAGGCATGTGGCACCACGCCCAGCCAACCCTTGTTTCTTTTTTAATTTATTTTTTAACTTTTTATTTATTTATTTGAGAGCGACAGACACAGAGAGAAAGACAGATAGAGGGAGAGAGAGAGAATGGGCGCGCCAGGGCTTCCAGCCTCTGCAAACGAACTCCAGACGCGTGCGCCCCCTTGTGCATCTGGCTAACGTGGGACCTGGGGAACCGAGCCTCGAACCGGGGTCCTTAGGCTTCACAGGCAAGCGCTTAACTGCTAAGCCATCTCTCCAGCCCCAACCCTTGTTTTTTTGATACAGGGTCTCATGTAGCTTAAGATGGCCTTTTAACTCACCATGTAGCCAAAATGACCTTGAACTTCTGATCCTCCTGTGTCTCTACCTCCTTAGTGCTGGGATCAAAGGCATGTACCACTATGCCCAGCAGGTTTTTTGTTTTGTTTTGTTTTGTTTTAATTTGTTTGAGACAGAGTCTCATGTAGCATAAGCTAGCCTCAACTTTGAGAGAGAGTGGGTGCACCTGGGCCTCTAGCCATTGCAAACACTCCAGATGCATGCACCCCCTTGTGCATTTGGCTTACGTGGGTCCTGGAGAATTGAACCGGGATCCTTTGGCTTTGTAGACAAACACCATAACCACTAAGCCATCTCTTCAGCCCAAAATAAAATATTAAAAAAAAAAAAAAAAACAGTTTTGCAGCCAAGTGTGGTGGCATACACCTTTAATCCCAGCACGTGGAAAGCAGAGGTAGGAGGATCTCTGTGAGTTCAAGGCCACCCTGAGACTACATGGTGAATTCCAGGTCAGCCTGGGCTAGAGTGAGGCCCCACCTTGAAAAAAATAGAAAATAAAACAAAACAAAAAAGTTTTGCAGCGGGCTGGAGAGATGGCTTAGTGGTTAAGCACTTGCCTGTGAAGCCTAAGAACCCGGGTTCGAGGCTCGATTCCCCAGGACCCACATTAGCCAGATACACAAAGGGGCACACGCGTCTGGAGTTCACTTGCAGTGGCTGGTAGCTCTGGCGCGCCCTTTCTCTCTCTCTCTCTCTCTCTCTCTCTCTCCCCCCCTTTTCTCTGTCTGTACTCTCAAATAAATTAAAAAAAGTTTTGCATGCATGTAGTGTGTATGGTGTGATGTATGTGTGATGTATGCATATGTGTGTATACAAACATGTGCCTCCGTGCATGCGCACACCCTCCATTGCTCATCTGCACATTTCCTTGAGACAGGCTCTCTCACTGATCCTGGAGTTTGCCATTTAGCTTAGCCTCAGTGAGCCTTTGGACTTTACTCCGGACAGGATTGGGGTTACAGACATGCATGGCCACACCCAGTTGTTTATGTGGGAGCTAGGGAATTAAACCCAAGCAGTCTCAGCCCCCACCCCTCATCCAGCTCTCATGCTTCCGTGGGACATGCTCTTACCTCCTGAGCCGTCTTCTCCAGCCCTAACTTAGCTTTGAGGTTATAGACTCTTTGGAAGACTCTTGGAGACCTGCTGTCCCCTGTCCACAGGGCACACTTCCAGAACTGCTGCTAGGCACATCAGCCTTGAGCGTGACTTTCAGTATGGGATGGTTCATCCTGCTCTTCGTTAGAGCCTTGCTGTTTTGCCCCCGTGATATGACATCACTGTTCAGGGGCCCTTTACTCACAGAGTATTGTTTCAGTTTCCCCCTCAAACTGGCTGCTCTACAGGTCCTTGTGTTCCTTGTATGCCCTTGCTCCTGGGGTCAAGGAATAGGTAACCCCTGTTTTCAAGGCTTACGACATTGGCCCCTGGGCCGTCTCTACCCGACCTACCAGCTATGCCTGAGATCTCACGCGTGCTTCTGGCTTGCAGGTGGAGCATGACCCCGCCCATGGTGAACGCTTACTATTCGCCCACCAAGAATGAGATTGTGTTTCCGGCTGGGATCCTGCAGGCGCCATTCTATACCCGCTCATCACCCAAGTAGGCTGCCTCCATTACTGTCACCTCAACTCCTCCTCCTCCTCTCCCCAGTTCAGTCCAGCCCTGTGCCCATAGCTCAGTCTTTCTGAACCATTGGTGCCCAAGAGTCCAGATGGCCTGGGATTTGGTGCCAAGCAAAGAACTCTCCACATGCCCTGCCCTTCCCTCCAGGTGCCTCTTGGCCTGGAAACCCCCGCACAGTGGGGATGAGAGGTGCATGGCAAAGAGCTGAGAGCCCTGTTTGGGGGAAACGCTGTTCTCTAGACTGTTCCAGACAACATTTAAAACAGTCAGATCTGGGGTTGGGAGCACCATTCCAGTAATGAAACCCATGACAGATCCCTGGGCAAAAAGGGTGACGTGGGGCCCCCAGCCTCAGTCTGCTCTTCCATATGAGCCCCTACTCTGCTGGGGTGACTGAACAGGAGCTATGAGTGGTGCCCAGTGGCCACAGCTGGCACTGGAAGACTCTGCCACGCCTCCTATCTCCAGAGCCATGTCCCCACAAAGCCCTGCTTGACTCTGCTGTGTCTCCGGCCTGGGAAGCAGGGTCACATAATTGGGCTTCACTCTTACCTTTCTGTCCCATTCTTCCCCCACCCCATCCAGTGCCTTAAACTTTGGTGGTATTGGTGTCGTCGTGGGCCACGAGCTGACTCATGCTTTTGATGATCAAGGTACGGGTTGCTTGGGGTCCTCTGTTAAGTAGCTTTCTAACCACTTCGTCTCTGCTTCCTAGTTCCTTCACTCCTAAGGGTTATAGTATTGGAGACAGAAGGATCAAGGTTCAAATCCTGCTGGTATCACCTGCTTGTTGAGCTTCAGAACCTCTGTTGCTCTGTCTGTAAAATGGGTGTGAGGATGGCAGGTGGTGTTGGGTGGGCTGGGAAGATTACTGTAAAGCCCCTGCTCAGGGCAGGTACTCCTATTTTGGAGGGGGTGTTAGTCATCAGCAGGGTGTATGCACTTGTCCACCATTCCAGGAACTTCTCTGATCTGACTCTAGCCAGAGGAGTGCAGTTCAGGCCGTCCTTGTCAGCTACTGTCTAGACTTCTCATTGTCTCCTGTGTTGGGGATTCCGCAGCTAATAAGGAAAGGCCTGGACTGCGTATGATCCAGGGTTGCTGGCTGTATTTTCTTTGGCTTGGGCAGATACCTGTTCCTTGGGTTCAGCAACCCTTTGCCAATGTTGAAAACCAGCCCTGGCCCTCTGCGCTCTTGAACTCATTGATGGCCGGGAGCGCTTTCCTGCGTCATCTCCTGTAACTGGCCCAGTTTTCCACTGTGAGGACAAGCCTCTCCCCATGTTGCCTATAGGGTGAGGCAGTGGGATGAGCAATAAGGAGCAGCAGGTCCCACCGGGTCACCACTCTCTTCCCGCTGCAGGACGAGAGTATGACAAGGACGGCAACCTCCGGCCCTGGTGGAAGAACTCGTCCGTGGAGGCCTTCAAGCAGCAGACGGAATGTATGGTGCAGCAGTATGGCAACTACAGCGTCAACGGGGAGCCAGTGAATGGCCGCCACACCCTTGGGGAGAATATTGCTGACAACGGAGGCCTCAAGGCAGCCTACCGGGTATGTCAGCTCCCTGCAGGCCTTGGGTCAGCTGTAGCAGCGCTGTGCCACTGTTTTGCTTGTTTGAGAAATGGGTTTGAGTCCTGCCTGAGAGCTGGCTGGAAAAGCAGCCAGCCTGAAGCTCAGCCCATAGAAGACTTCCTGCCCAGAGTCTACCTACCTGAGACACAGGAAGAGGCCTGGGCTCGGTCAGCCTGTAGAGCCTCCCATCCTTTCCTGAACTGGGGAAGCTACCACCACCTCAGGCAGCAGGAACCTGGGAGAGAGGGCCACAGTGGACAGGAAGTCAGTTCTGAGTTCAAGCCCTGGCTCTGGAGTAAGTCAATGACCCTGAGCCTCAGTTTGAATGGCTGGAAATCCTTAGCACCTGTACCACTGCACTGTTGGGAAGGTGAAACCTGGTGACTTGGAGCAACGTCTGGCCCAGAGGGGTACTCAAGAGATGTCACTGAGGCTGGGCATGGTGGTGCACGCCTTTAATCCCAGCACTTGGGAGGCAGAGGTAGGAGGATCACTGTGAGTTCCAGGCCACCCAGAGACTTCATAGTTAATTCCAGGTCAGCTGGGCCAGAGTGAAACCCTACCCTTGAAAAATAAAAAAAAAAAAAATCAAAAGTAAAAAATAAAAGAAAGAAAAAGAGGTCATTGAGCTAGGTGGAAGAGAACAGGACAAGAGAAGTGGGGTGTCTGGCAGAGGGCAGGTTCCTCCTCCTAGTGATGACAGTAAGAGCAGCAGACCTCGAGTCCCTAGCCATTGCCCAGCTGGGTATTAGCATCCCTGTTTTACAGAGGAAGAACTCAACTCAGAATATTACAGAACCTAAGCCCGGCGTGGTGGCGCACGCCTTTAATCCCAGCACTCGGGAGGCAGAGGTAGGAGGATTGCTGTGAATTCAAGGCCACCCCAAGACTCCATAGTGAATTCCAGGTCATCCTGGGCTAGAGTGAGACCCTACCTCGAAAAACCAAAAAAAAAAAAAAAAAAAAAAAGTATTGCAGAACGTGCCTGATGTCCGTCAGTCAGTGGACTTGTATTGAGAACCTTCTACCCATCTGTGCTGTGACTTAGGCATTGGAGTGGTAGGCCCTGCTCCTGTGTAGCTGTGACATGAGTGGAGGCAGGGGACAGCAAAAACTATCTAAATACAGAAGGAAGGGTGGGTCTGGTACTGATGTGAGGAAGAGTATTAAATAAGGCCAGGTGATGAGTAGATTGTAGAGGAAGTCAGGGCTGACCTTCTGAAGGGAATAACACTTAAATTTACTCATTTATTACTTATTGAATTATTTTTTGAAAGAAAGAGAAAGAAAAGAGGGAATGGGCATATCAGGGCCTCTAGCCACTGCTCCAGCTCCAGTTACATGCACCACTTTGTGCGCCTGGCTTTATATGGGCACTGGGGAATTGAATCCAGACTGTCAGGCTTTGCAAGCAAGTGCCTTAAATGCTGCTCCATCTCTTCAGCCCTGAATTAAAAATAATAATAATTTATTTAAGAGAGAGCAATAGAGAAAGAGAATGAGCATGCCAGGGCCTCCCACCACTGTTAATCAACTCCAGGCACATGTACCGCTTTGTGCATCTGGCTTTACGTGGATATGGGGGAATTGAACCACGGTTGTTCAGCTTTGCAAGAAAGGACTACTTTAACCATGAGCCATCTCTCCAGCCCTGAACTTTAATTTTGTTTTGCTTTGTTTTGTTTTTCAAGGTAGAGTTTCGCTCTAGCCCAAGCTGACCTGGAATTCGCTATGTTATATCTGCCTCCCAAGTGCTGGGATTAAAGGCGTGTGCCGCTAATCCCTGCTCCGGCTCTCAATGTTGGCTTCAATGATAAAAGAAGCAGGGGGAAAGCTAGGACATACGTAGTCTTCTCAGGAGGAAAAGCGAGTGCAGAGGCCATGAAATGAACACCAACCTGGCACATTCAGGGACAGGAAGAAGGGAGCAGAGAAGCCACCGGTTTCAGAGCAGGGCAAGCTCCCCCCTCCCCCCCACCAGGGTGAGAAAGGAGCTTGGGTTCTAAGCTGGTGACAGTGGAGAGGCGCTGCAGGATTCTTAGGGGGATGTTATGGCCTAACTTACCCTCTCAAAGAGGTCAGTAAGCCTCGTCTATCTAAGTAGTTTTAGGAAAGAGCCATGCCTGTCACTTGTTGCCTATAGCTCCTTTTCACCTCTAAGAGCAGCTGAATGCTTAGCCCAGGGGCTCTTGGCCCACAGAGCTGAGAACTTGACTCTCCTGCCCAGCAGTCAAAGGCCCTTGTTTTCAAATCCTGCTGGTCAGGGTCCACATCCCCAGTACCCATGTACTGCACCACTCTGCACATCTAGAGTTCATTTGCAGCTGCAAGAGGCCCCGGTGTGCACATATTTCTCCCTCCCTCCCCCCTCTCTTTCAAATAAAATAAAATACTTTAAAATATTTCCTGTTATTTTTATTTATCTGGGAGAGAGAGAGGCAGGCAGATAGAATGGGCTTGCTAGGACCTCCATCTGCTACAAGTGAACTCCAAGTTCATGTGCTACTTTGTGCTTCTGGTTCCTGTGGATCCTGGGGAATGGAACCTTGGTCTTTTAGCTTTGAAGGCAAGAGTCTTAACTGCTTAAGTCATCTCTCCAGCCCTCAAATAAATGAAAATATTAAAAAGAAAGAAAGGAAGGGAGGGAGGGAGGGAGGGAGGGAGGGAAGGAAGGAAGGAAGGAAAGGTCCTGGTCTTTGGGCCTGCATGACCAGGGCTAGGAGTCTGTGGGCCGCGCTGGGAAAGCTTAGCGGGCGGGCGTGCACTTGCACGTGATCTGCTGTCCTTTCGTGCTGTGCTAAGGTTGAGGCGGGAATGGAAAGTGCACTTGTGGGAGTTGGAAGCAGTGAAGTGTTTTTTAGCCATAGAGTTTAACATTCACCCTTTCTTTTTCTCCCACCCATCCCCCTTTTTTTGTCTGTTTATTTTATCCAGGTAGGTAGGGTCTCACTCTAGCCCAGGCTGACCTGGAAACCCAGTATGTAGCTTCAGGCTGGCCTTGAATGCACAGTGATCCTCCTACCTCTGCCTCCCAAGTGCTGGCATTAAAGGCATTTGCTACTACATTTGGCTCTTTTTCTTTTTTTGCACAGGGTGGGGAGGTGGTGTTTTCTAGGTAAGGTCTCGCTCTCGCCCAGGCTGACCTGGTATTCACTATGTAGTCTCAGGGTGGCCTCAAACTCACCTCCTACCTCTGCCTCCCAAGTGCTGGGATTAAAGGTGTGCGTCACCACACCGAGCTGTTTTGCTTTGTTTTGAGGCAGGGTCGCACTCTAGCCCAGGCTAACGTGGAACTCACTCTGTGGCCCAGGCTGGCCTCAAACCCATTCTTATCCTCCTACCTCAGCTTCCTGAGTGCTGGATCATAGGTGTGAACCACTACATCTGGCTCATACTTTCCCTTTCTCATGGGAACCGAGAAGGAAGCTGAGGTCCAGACACCCACCCCTTCCCGAGTAGGTATAGATTCTTGAAAGCCTCCACGCTATCCCCACTTATTTTTATCTATTTATTTGTTTGCAAGAAGAGAGAGAGAGGAAAAAATGGATATGCCAGAGCCTGTAGCCACTATAAATGAACTCCAGCTGCATGCACAAGTTTGTGCATCTGGCTTTACATGGGCACTGGAGAATTGAACCTGGGTTGTTAGGCTTTGCACGTAAGAAGCGTCTTAACCACTGAGCCACCTCTCCAGCCCCCCATCCCCACTTACACTGTGCAGCTCCTAAGCACAGCTCTTCTCTCCTCCCAGGCTTACCAGAACTGGGTGAAGAAGAATGGGGCTGAGCAGACGTTGCCCACGCTGGGCCTCACTAACGACCAGCTCTTCTTCCTGGGATTTGCACAGGTGAGCTCATTAAGGGGATGTGGTGAGAATTTTGGAGCCACGGGTAAGTTCCTCTCGGGTGGTTACCCTCCCAAGGCCATGGCCATTTCTTTATAAGGAGATTCAAGGATCTGGTAGCCTGTAGAGCAGAGAAAAAGATACTCTGGGTAAATCAAGGCCCATGCTAGTTTTAGGGATCTAAAAGTTTTTATTTTTATTTTTTTGCAGTAAGGGCCTCCCTCTAGCCCAGGCTGACCTGGAATTCACTATGTAGTCTCAAGGTGGCCTTGAACTCACGATGGTCCTCCTACCTCTGTCTCCCAAGTACTGAGATTAAAGGTGTGCACCACCACACCTGGCTTAGAAGTTTCTTAAACTATATCAGGTGGTCCCTCAAGTTGGTGTCTAGGTGATAACCTTCTGTTGAGGTTAGAGTTACTAGGCAGTTAGGCAGAGTGTCCTGCCCAGGAAACACAAGGTCTAGACTAAATCCATGTCGTTGGAGTGGGATTCAGGCAGAGCTCTTATTCAGACAAAGCCCATTGTGGACCCATCAGAAACTGCTCACGCTGGGAGGGCACATCATGGAGGGACCTGCCCCCAGAGGGTACAGGAATGGGGACCCACACATCTACTCCATCTAATTCCCTCACAGACAGGGCCTGCTTACTCCCTGAGATCTCAGGACCACCGGGGGGAGGGGGGACTCATTCTGCTAATGTCCTGTTTGGTTCAGTCTGGTGGCCTCAGGGCCTCTCAGTGACCCCAGCCTCTCCCCGTTGCTCCTTCAAAGGTCTGGTGCTCAGTCCGCACACCTGAGAGCTCCCACGAAGGTCTCATCACGGACCCCCACAGCCCTTCCCGCTTCCGGGTCATCGGCTCTCTCTCCAACTCCAAAGAGTTCTCAGAACACTTTCACTGTCCGCCTGGCTCCCCCATGAACCCTCATCACAAATGTGAGGTTTGGTAAGGAGCGAAGCACACAGCCGATACGGAGTTGGGGAAGAAGCTGAGAACCAGTCCCCACGGGGCTGTGGAGTCGCCCCTCCTTACAGGGTACTGCCCAAGCCCCTTGGCCACCCATGGCCTCTTCCCCACACTGGAGGATTTACAGCCAGCTGGCCCCAACCCTGGGCCACAATTTGATACCCTGTGAAGCCCTGGCATTCCAGATACCCCTCTATCCATGCTAGTGGGTGTCAGGCTGGTGGCTTACCAGGCCTGGGCCTCACACTGACAAGGGCAGTGGGATGCAGCCCTTCGCCCACATCCAATGCCAGATACACCACAATACCACTGTGTCAAATGTTTTAAAGATATATTTTTGGGGAAACTCTTTTTTAAACATTGTGGAAACACTGGAAATCTTCAGGGAAAAAATGCATTTAAAACACTTCTTTTTAAAGGAAAGATTGGTATATTTATTATGTTCTGTTTTTCTAAATAACCTGTGGACAAAGGAAACCCCATTGATTTACCAAGGGGACCCTAGACCATTAAGCAAGTCCCCTAAATTGAGTCTCAATTTGCCTCAGTCCTTAGGATGTGCAATTGTTTGTGTAGACAGGGCACGTGGGGGCTGAGCAGAGGGAGGATACAGCTTAGGGGTCCAGCTCGCGGGCAACGGCCCCTGTCAGCTTGTCTGTCCCATCTCTGGACCATCCATGGGAACCCCAACAAGGAAGGGCTTATCCCTGAAGTTGTCTCGGGGGACTCGATGATTGTGGCAGCATGAGGCTGCACAGTCTGGGGCACCCAAGGACCCTAGACTAAACTACAGGGACCCTGTGAGGCTGAGACAACCCTCTCTCCCTGCCCCCCATCAGATACGCATTGCAGTCCAAAGATGTCCTCTTTCAATCCCTCCTCCTCTGGCCACTCCATGTCTGTTGTAGGGACCTGTTTCCTGTCTGTAGCAATTGCCCCATCCAGGGTGGCTTGCTTCACTGATCCTGTTCACCAAGGGAAAGACAGAAAAGAAAGAACAGCCCAAATCCTCCCTCTGAGCCTTGTAGCTGCTGCTGGCCTGGCCTGGCTCCCAGGATCAGTTCTCTAGTGCCTTACCTGAGGCTGCAGCCCAGAGCTCCACTGCGGAGCAGCCCCTGCCCAAGGGCCTTGGCCTCCTCAGCAGAACCCTCAAGCATCTTTGACTAGAAGCCAAGGCCATAGCCCTACTGCCAGGGCCCCCAGGTCTACCCTTCCCAGACCCCAGCAGCTCTGGCCTACAGGGCAGCTGCTCCTGATGATGTCACTTGATTTGAATCAAGCCAGTACTTACGGCTGTACAAACTCCTCCCCCAAGGTGGCTGAGAGCAAAAGGTTCCCCATCCAGGTCTGGGCCTCGGGAATTCCATCCCTTTCCTGAGGGCACAGCATCGTCCAACAGCAGATGGATACATGGGCCCCCCCAGGTAGAGATCACCGTGGTCCCTGCGGGGAGGCAAGCCCTTGTGACAAGACTGGACAGCCCAGCAATACTTTGGAAGAGGTCCCTGGTCCCTTCAAGCAAGTTGAAGACCTGGTAGCTCTTCAAGAGAAAGTTAAGACAGGAGATAGGAAAATTTCTGGGGCTGGGCCCTGTCACACACGGAGATGGGCCTTTCCTGTCCTGGTCATCTTTGCCCCCTTTCCCCTACCGTCTTGCCTCCCCATGGAGGGGCAGTCCTGCAAAGGGTCAGTACCACCAGCCAGATGCAGAGGTCCTAGGCCATGATCCGGCCTGAGGAAGCTAGACTGCACTCAGTGCTCAGGGTGTGGGGGTGGACAGGGGCATGGGGAGAAGAGGGCCCAGGCCTGGCATGGGTACAAAGACAGCCCCCCACCCCACAAGCCTGGGAGCTTCCCTGTGGGTACAAGGACATGAGGTTTGGAGCTGGGAATCTATTTTTTGTATTATGTTTTGTGCTACTGTAGTTTTGGCGTGGCACTATTGTAATTAAAGAACTTGTACCAAGCACCATGTGTCTGAGTGTGTGTCTGTCCTGGGGGGATGTATGATCTGTGAGGCCGTGGAAGGGCCCCTGGCCAGCTCAGAGCTACCCACCCTTGCCTTACCAGCGGCTGCACCTCTCTCCAGAGCAGAAGTCCCTGGGCCTTGACAAATACCAGAATGTTGATGCAGCTAGCTGTGCCCACCTGGCCATTCCTTCTTGGAGGTGCTAGTGTGAGCGCCCCCTGCTGGTGAGAATTTATACACATCTTTTCTCTCATGGTAAAACTAGTTCTTAGATCCCAGGACTAAAAAGTCCAAGATCAAGATGTTGGCTCTTCCCGAGGATGGTATGGGGGAGTCTGCTTCAGGCCTCCCTCCTGGATTCGGGTATTCTGCTACCGTCCTTGGTGCTGCTTGACTTAAAGAAGAAACATTCCCATCTCTGCCTATATGCTCTCTGCAGCTGTTACCTTCTTGCTTTGGGGACAAAACATCTGGCCAGAAGCAGCTTAAGGGAGGAAAGGGTTTCTTCTGGCTTACAGTTATAAGGGGAACTTGCATCATGGCAGAGCAGTCAGCCAGGGAGTCACATCTTGTCGCAGTGGCAGAGAAGCAGCAGCAAGAGTGAGCTAACTGCGTTCTCACTGAGCTGGACTAATAATCCTTAAGGGCTGCCTCTGGTGACACTCCTCCTCCAGCAAGGCCCCACCTCCCAAAAGCTCCACAACTGCCCCAATTCTCCACCAGCTAGAGACCAAGTATTCAAAAAACATGAGCCTGGGCTGGAGAGATGATATAATAGTTAAAGGCGCTTGCTTATAAAGCCTGCCAACCCAGACTCGATTCCCCAGTACCCACATAAAGCCAGATGCACAAAATGCTACATGAATCTGAAGTGTGTTTACCACAGTAAGGGGCCTGGCTCATCCATTCTCTCTCTTAATATTTTATTTTATTTTGAGGTAAGGTTTCACTCTGGCTCAGGCTGACCTGGAATTCACTCTGTAGTTTCAGGGTGGACTTGCACTCACAGCGATCCTCCTACCTCTGCGTCCTGAGTGCCGGAATTAAAGGTGCGCACCACCACTCCTGGCTTTTTTGCTTTTGTTTTTAAGGTAGGGTTTCACTCTAGCTCAAGCTGACCTGGAATTTACTATGTAGTCTCAGACTGGCCTCGAACTCACAGTAATCCTCCTACCTCTGCCTTCCGAGTGCTGGGATTAAAGGTGTGTGCCACCACACCCAGCACTTGTTTTTTGTTTTTAATGACAGAGAGACAGAATGGGCTTGCCAGGACCTCTAGCCACCTCTCCAGCCCAAAATATATTTCTTAAATTTCATTACATATATATATATATATATATATATATATATATATATATATATATAAAATCAGAATTTATTGAATAATAAGAAATTCACAAGGTACAGCAGCTTCAATGACAGAAATCTGTCAGATATCCTTGCTTTCCTTGACAACCCTGGATGAAGTAACAACAAATGTTTTATTCCAATCTTTTTTTAAGAAAATCTTTATTTGCAAACAGAGAGAAAAGAAAGAGAAGGAGAGAGAGAGAGAGAGAGAGAATATGGGTATGTCAGATACCAGGGCCTCCAGCTGCTGCAAATGAACTCCAGATGCCACTCTGTGCATCTGGCTTTAGGTGGGTACTGGAGAATTGAACCCAGGTCGTTAGGCTTTGCTTTAACAGCTGAGCCATCTCTCCACTTTATTCCAATCTTAATTACTAATACTGACAAACCACATTTCGCATATCGCACAGTAAGTTTATTGCTATACATAGGTTACGGAATGGCTGCAAAGGGTTATAAATGCAAGAGGTTTCAAAAGGCCTGACTGGGAAACAGTCTGCGTTATAAGATGACAACTGAACAGACCCACAGAGTCAGGCTGGGGTCAGGGTGCAGCTTCAGAAGGAAAGAGGTGAAGCAAACGGACAAATGAGTGGACGGCAGGTCCAGATGGGCAAACAGGAACCTGGGCAGCCTGTATCTAGGCAATTCTAATAGGCTGCACGGACCGTGGGGAGTTCTCTGCCAGTCAGACACGCACACCAGTAGTCAGATAATAATTGGTGGGGCTGTCACCACCTCAATGTTGGGTATCACTTCTGTTTTTAAATTTTTATTTATTTATTTGACGGGGAGAGAGAGAGGGAGAGAATGGGTGTGCCAGGTCCTCCAGCCACTGCAAATGAACTCCCAATGCATGCGCCGTGTGGCGGTTTGATTCAGGTGTCCCCCATAAACTTGAGTGGTCTGATGCTAGGTTCCCAGCTGATGCAGATTTGGGAACTAATGCTTGCAGGAGGCAGTGTATTGTTGGGGGCAGGCTTATGGGTATTATAGTCAGTGTCTGGCACACTCTACTGTTGCTATTGTCCGCCTGATGTTGGCCAGGGGGGTGATGTCCACCCTCTGCCCATGCTGTTGTTTCCGCTGCCATCATGGAGCTTCCCCTCAAGTCTGTAAGCCAAAATAAACCCTTTTCCCCACAAGCTGCTCTTGGTCTGGTGATTTCTGCCAGCAATGCGAACGTGACCGCAACACGCCACCATGTACAGCTGGCTTACATGGGTCCTGGGGAATTGAACCCAGGTCTTTTGGCTTTGCAGGCAAGCACCTTAACCACTAAGCCATCTCTTCATTTAATTTGTTTTGTTTCTTGACATAGGGTCTCTAGCCCAGGCTGACCTGGAATTCACAACGTCATTGTCTTACGGCGGGCCCAAACTCATGGCGATCCTCCTCTCTCTGTCTCCCAAGTGCTGAGATTAAAGGCATACGCCACCATGCCCAGCCAATAAAAGCACATGAAGCCAGGCATGGTGCTACACGCCTTTAATCTGAGCACTAGGGAGGCAGAGAGAGGAGGATCGCCATGAGTTTGAGGCCACTCTGAGGCTACATAGTGAACTCCAGGTCAGCCTGAGCTAGAGTGAAACCCTACCTCGAAAAACTAAGAAAGAGGGCGTGGGGTGTGTGGAGAGATGGCTTACAGAGAAAATGCTTGCCTGCAAAGCCAAAGGACCCCACTCCAGTTCCCCAGAACCCACATAAACCAGATGCACAAAGTGGTACATGCATCCAGAGTTCGTTTGCAACAGCTAGAGGCACTAGAGCACCCATTCTTTTTCTCTCCCTCCCTTCTTCCCTCCCTTTCTTCCTCAAATAAATAAATAAAAATAAAATATATGGTTAAGGCACTTGCCTGCAAAGCCAAAGGACCTCTGTTTGATTCCCCAGTACCCACATAAGCCAGATGCACAAGGTGGTACATGAATCTGGATTTGTTTGCAGTTGCTGAGAGCACTGGCATGCCCATTCTCTCCCAATTTCTCTCTCCTCTCTCTGCCTCTTTAATGCTGTCAAATAAAAAATATATATATTTTAAAAAATAGGGCTGGAGAGATGGCTTAGCAGTTAAGGCAAAGGTCCCAGGTTCTATTTCCCAAGACCCACATAAGCCAGATGCATAAGGAGGTGCATGCATCTGGAGTTCATTTGTAGTGGCCAGAGGCCCTGGTGTGCCCATTCTCCCCCCTTTCCCTCTTTCTGTCTCACAAATAATAAAATAAATGTTAAAGGGCTGGAGAGATAGCTTAGCAGTTAAGGCACTTGCCTGTGAAGCCTAAGGACCCAGGTTCAATTCCCCAGTATCCACATATGCCAGATGCACAAGGTGGCACATGCATCTCCATATCTGCTTCTCTCTCTCAAATAAGTGAATAAAATACTTAGCTATATATTTTTTTAAAAGATGCTGCATTCAATTGAGGTTTCAGTGCCAGCTATCGAGACGCCAGTGTCCCTTGCCTTCTAGTGGTATCTGAATATACTAACCAGTAGTTCTTCCTCATCACATCATTAACTGACATTCTAGATTCACAAATAATTTTCAAGTGCATAAAAATTTGAATTCTGAAGCCACACCCAGTCCAGACACAGCGAAGTGTGTAGGCTACACCTGTACCCTCAACCTCAGCCTGTCACAGCCCTTGAGACAGGATCTAGGCATTTTTTTAAACCTCTAAGGTAACAGTCAGCTTTTCAGTATTGCTGTTAGCAAGTCTGTGTTTTCTAGTAGATACCTATTGTACTAATGTGCCAACAAAAATTATGTATTGCACATCTGCTTCTACTGTATCCCCATGAGTGCCCTAGAATGTGCGAGAACCCTCATTGGAGGGGCAGTGCCACATTGACTCCTGCTGCAGGTCTGTGTTGTGTGGAATAATCATATGCATAGATTTTATATACATAGTAATTTCCCTTTTTATATGTCAGGTAAATATTTGTAAAGTTATACTCACACAAATGAAATTATTATGATTACTAATATATTTTTTCCATGTTTCATTGCCTGAATAAAACTGTTTACCACTGTTAAAAAAAAAAAAAAAAAAAAAAAGATGCTGCATTCAGTTCAATGGGAGAAAGAAATCACCAGTGAAGATACCCAACAGTGGACACTGAAAGCCTTATATTTGGCCAGCCAGGCCAAATGAGCCAACTAGTACAATAGTGGCACATCTGTTATGGGGAAACCAACCACCGTCTAATTTGACTGGAGGCCTGCTCCATGGGAGGGAATACATCCCTGATACTGAAAACTTAAAACAGGGGTAGTCATGAACCCTAGGAGTGTAACATCTGCTGCTGTCTGGCTAAAAGTATATACTGTGCTCACCAAACTGCCCAGTAAGCACTTCTCTTAATATTCATGCCCATGTATTAATGCTTCTCTCACTTTTGGTTAGAGAAGCTTCTCTTTTCAGTTGGCAGTGACCTTGGGATGACTCAGAAGGCGCCATGGTGCTGAGAAGAAGTGACAGAGGAATGCTCAGAACTGAAATATCTCTATCACACCTTCCAAGGCTCAGGGTCCATTGCAGAAGAGGTGGCAGAAAGAATGTAAGAGCCAAAGGAAGGGTAGGACTCCTTACAAGGTGCTCTTCCAGACACAAATTGGCCTGGATATCCATGACCTCACAGTGCTTGACACCACCTACACAAGACCATCATAATAGAAAGAAAAGATCATGACCCCAAAATAAAAGAGAGACTGACTGAGAGGGGAAGGGGACATGCTAGAGAGTAGAGTTACAAAGGGGAAAATGTGGGTAGGGAGAGAATTACCATGGAATATTGTTAACAATTATGAAAGTTATCAATAAAAATATCTCTAAAAAGGGGGGAAGCTGGTGTGATGGCTTAGCAATTAAGGTGTTTGCCTGTAAAGCCAAAGGGCCTCGGTTTGCTTCTCCAGTACCCATGTAAGCCAAATGTACAAGATGGCACATGCATCTGGAGTCCGTTTGCAGTGGCTAGAAGCCTTGATGCACCCATTCTCTCTCTCTCTGCTTCTACCTCTCTCAAGTAAATAAATAAATATTTTTTTAAAAAGTTTGGAGAGATGGCTCAGCAGTGAAGGCACTTGCTTGCAAAGCCTAAGAACCTGAGTTTGATTCCTCAGTACCCATATTATGCCAGATGTACAAAGTAACACATGCATCTAGAGTTTGTTTGCAATGGCTGGAGGCCCTGGGATGCCCATTCTCTATCTGTATGCCCCCAAATAAATAAAGAAAAATTTAAAAAGTATATTAGAAAAAAGCACATGAAGTGCTGGGCGTGGTGGCTCATGCTTTTAATCCCAACACTGGGGAGGCAGAGGTAGGATTGCTGTGAGTTCAAGACCACCCTGAGACTACACAGTGAATTTCAGGTCAGCCTGGACTATAGTAAGACCCTACCTCAAAAAAAAAGAGAGAGAGAGAGAGAGAGAGAGAGAGAGAGAGAGAGAGAGAGAGCCAGGCGTAGTGGCGCACGCCTTTAATCCCAGCACTCGGGAGGCAGAGGTAGGAGGATTGTCGTGAGCTTGAGGCCAACCTGAGACTACATAGTGAAATCCTCATCAGCCTGAGCTAGAGAGAGACCCTACCTCAGGAAAGAAAGAATGGAAAGAAGGGAGAAGGAAAAGCAAGAAGCATATGAGCCTATGGAGGACATTTCATTCAAACCCCCAAACTCATATGACTAGATAGTCCCGGGCCAGCCTGGGCTACTGAGTTGAGACCCTGTCTCCAAAACAAGGGAGTAAGTCATTGCAATTAATTCAGTCTTCTCCCCGTGGGACCCACAAGTTGGAGGGACTGAAGATACTTGAGGATTGCTTTAAGGTCCTCAGAGTGTTTACCCAAGGTACGTGTTCACTTGCAGGCGGGCCCGTAGCCCCGGCCTCATCTGTACAGCAGGGACACCCTCCTCTCCTTCAACTCCTGTCCTCAGGAGACCTGCCTGTTTAGACACCAGGTCCCTCTCCTTCACCTGCTCCTGCTGCACTCACGCGAGCGCCTCATGGCACCTGTGTCCCTCCGTTTCCCTCCCTCCAGAGCACTCAAGCTTCTTCCTTTACCTAAAACAGACAAAGGCCTCTTCCAGCTCCAGCTCTGGGGCCTGCGCACCCTTCAGTTGGAATTCTCTCTCCACACATCCTTTGCTGATGAGTATGAATCTATGGATTTTGGTTAAGCCTCAAATGTATCTCCTGCCTGTGTGAGTGAGACTGTGCCTTCCATTTTATCCCCGAATGCTCACAACGTTCCCGGACAGGCAGTTTCCCAGCCCTCTTTTATAGACCGAGGACTCATTCAGGGCCATTGAGTTGCAAGGCAGCAAGTGTGGCTAGGCGGTGGGGAGGGGGGAGCTGGATTCTGAACACAGGCAGCTTTCTAAAGTGCTTAAGAAAGTGTGCAAGACCGCTAGGCACTGGGGTGGCCCCAGGCGTGCACTCTGCAGTCACATTTGCGTACACATGCACACACAGGAGGGAGGTGTCTGGGTATTGCCCATCCCTTTCCCAAGAAAGATTTCCTAATTGTTTTCTTGTTCGATTCTCACTGTACTCCTAGCTAGGTTTAAGATACCAGCCCTCCTGATAATTCCTTTCCCAAGGACCAGGATAGCAGGTGGCTTCCTCCCAGCTCTGAACCTCTGCCCCTCCCCAGCTTTTTCCCCCTTCATTAACAGCACATTGTCTTTTTTTTAAATTAATTATTTATTTATTTGAGAGCAACAGACACAGAGAGAAAGACAGATAGAGGGAGAGAGAGAGAATGGGTGTGCCAGGGCTTCCAGCCTCTGCAAACAAACTCCAGACGCGTGCACCCCCTTGTGCATCTGGCTAACGTGGGACCTGGGGAACCGAGCCTCGAACCAGGGTCCTTAGGCTTCACAGGCAAGCGCTTAACCGCTAAGCCATCTCTCCAGCCCCACATTGTCTTTTTTTTTTAATTTATTTATTTTGAGAGCAACAGACACAGAGAGAAAGACAGATAGAGGGAGAGAGAGAGAATGGGTGTGCCAGGGCTTCCAGCCTCTGCAAACGAACTACAGACGCATGCGCCCCCTTGTGCATCTGGCTAACGTGGGACCTGGGAAACCGAGCCTCGAACCGGGGTCCGTAGGCTTCACAGGCAAGCGCTTAACCGCTAAGCCATCTCTCCAGCCCCCACATTGTCTTTTTTATTTGCAAGCAGAGAGATAGAAGAGACATACAGAGAGGGGGCTGGGCATGCCAGGGACTCCAGCTGCTGCAAACGAACTCCAGATGCATGTGCCACTTTGTGAAGCTGGCTTTATGTGGGCACTGGGGAATCGAACCCAGGTTGCTTTGCTTTGCAGGCAGGCACATTCATCACCGAGTCGTCTCTCCAGCCCCAGCAGCACATTCCTGCTCATCAACAATGTCCCGTCCCCACACAGGATTTGATTCCTACCTGGTTCTTCAGAGCTTTACCCTACAGCCTATTAAGACATAAGATGTGACCGTCTGGAAAATGTCAGCTGTCAGTGAACTGTGTGGGTACAAGGGCCTGGCAGAAACTCGGGGAGACCAGGAGAACTGCCAAAGAGTTATCTTTCTCTTTAGGGAAGCCTCAAAATGGTTAAAGAACCAGGCATGGTGGCACACACCTTTAATCCCAGCACTTGGGAGGCAGAGGTAGAAGGATTGACATGAGTTCAAGGTCACCCTGAGACTACATCGTGAATTCCAGATCAGCCTGGGCTAGAGCATCACCCTACCTTGGAGAAAAGAAAAGAAAAAACAAATGGTTAAAGAATCCAGTGCAGGACTGGGGAGATGGCTCAGCAGATGAAGCACTTGCCACTCACTCACGAGTACCTGCATTCAGATTCCCAGGACACATGTAAAAGCCGGACACTACGGGCTGGAGAAATGGCTTAGCGGTTAAGCACTTGCCTGTGAGGCCTAAGGACCCTGGTTCGAGGCTCAATTCCCCAGGACCCACGTTAGCCAGATGCACAAGGGGGCGCACGCATCTGGAGTTCATTTGCAGTGGCTGGAGGCCCTGATGCGCCCATTCTCTCTATATATATATCTGCCTCTTTATCTCTGTGTCTGTCTCTCTCAAATAAATAAGAATAAAACAAACAAAAAATTTTTAAAGCTGGATACTAGTGCTCTCCAGTAATCCCAGTACACCTACTGCGACAAGGAAGGTGGAGGCAAGAGAATGTTCTAGAAGCTTATGGGCCAGCTAGTGTGGTGAAGTAGCGGTGAACTGGAGACATTGGCTCAGGGCTGGGGGGTGGCTCAGTGGTAAGTGCACTTGCTGGGTAAGCATGAAGACTTGATATACTCTGAGGGTTGGTTCCCTGGCATAGTCTGGAACAGCTAGGTGTGGCCTCACATGCCTGTAACCCTGGTCTATGGGGAGTCACCAGGGGTCCTTGGTTGTCTAGTTTGATCCAAAACAGCACTTCCGGCCGAGCGTGGTGGCGCACGCCTTTAATCCCAGCACTTGGGAGGCAGAGGTGGGAGGATCATTGAGAGTTTGAGGCCACCCTGAGACTACATAGTTAATTCCAGGTCAGCCTGGACCAAAGTGAGACCCTACCTCGAAAAAACAAAAAAACCAAAAAAAAAAAAAAAAAAAAAACAGCACTTCCGGATTCAGTAAGAGGCTCTGCCTCAAGGACACACGGAATGCAAAGAGGCCATCTGATGTTCTCCTCTGGCCTCCACAAGCATGCGTGCTCGGTACATGACTCTGCACATATGCATGCGCCACCACACCACACACACTGTACACACGTGCAAAAAAAAAAAAGCAAAAAAGCAGGTCAGCCTGGGCTAGAGTGAAACCCTACCTTAAAAAAAAAAAAGAGGGCTGGAGGGATAGCTTAGCAGTTAAGGCACTTGCCTATGAGGCCTAAGGACCCATGTTTGCCTCTTCAGATTCCATGTAAGCCAGATGCACAAAGGTGAGGCAAGCACAAGGTTGCACATACCCATTAGGTGGCAAAAGCTGGGGTTTGATTGTAGTGGCTGAGACCCTGGCACGCCAATTTTCTCTCTCCCTCCCCATCTCTCTCTCAAACTAAAATTAAATAAAGAAAAGAAGAAGCTGGGTGTGATGGAGCACACCTTTAATCCTAGGGCTTGGGAAGCAAAGGTAGGAGGATCACTGTGAGTTCGAGGCCAGCCTGAGACATAGTGAATTCCAAGTCAGCCTGGGCTAGAACGAGACCCTATCTTGGATAAAACAAACAGGGCTGGAGAGATGACTCTGGTAAAGGCACTTGCCTGCAAAGCCTAAAGGTCCAGGTTTGATTCCCCAGTACCCACATAAAGCCAGATGCACAAGGTGGAACATGTGTCTGGAACTCGTTTGCAGTGGCTTAAGGACCTGGTGTGCCTATTCTCACTCGCTGTCTGCTTCTCTCTATCAAATATAAATAAATAAAGTATATTTTTTAAAAAATAAGAAAAAAGCTGGGTGTGGTGGCACATGCCTTTAACCCTAGCACTCGGGAAGGTAGGAGGATCACTGTGAGTTTCAGACCAGCCTGAGACTACATAGTGAATTTCAGGTCAGCCTGGACTAGAGTGAAACCCGACCTTGAACCCCCCCCCCAAAAAAAAGAGAGAGATCCTGTCACAAACAAGGTGGAAGGCTAGGACAGATACTCTTAGCTGTCCTTTGACCCCATGCACGAGTCTGCATGCACATGTCAAAAAAAGAAGATAATTGAGTACAGTACTGAGCCCAGCAAGAAACAGGTAAGACCTTTACAAAGAAAACCACCACTGATGACCACAACCACCGAAGCAGACCTGAATTGAACTGGGAGGTGGCTCAGCGGATCAAGCTCTCACAGCTCAAGCTGGAGTACCCGAGTTCAAGCCCGGATCCCTAGGAAAAAGCCACAAGCTGTAGCGGACCTCTGTAATTCCACTCCTCCGGTGCTGACAGTGAGACTGGAGATAAGGGATAGGAGAGATTCCCAGACGCTCCTGAAGGATGCAGCAAAGAACAGCAGAGCAAGAATCCAGAGAGAATCCAGGCGCAGTGGCACACACCTTTAGTCAGGGAACTCGGGAGGCAAAGGTAGGAGGATCGCCATGAGTTTGAGGTGACCCTGAGACTACATAGTGAATTCCAGGTCAGCCTGGGCTAAAGAGTAAGACCTTAACTGAAAAACAACAACAACAAAATTCTATTCAGGGCTGGAAGGATGGCTTAGCAGTTAAGACATTTGCTTGCAAAGCCAAGGGACCAAGGTTCAATTCCCCAGGACCCACGTTAGCCAGATGCACAAGGGGTTACAAGCTTCTGGAGTTCGTTTGCAGTGGCTGGAGGCCCTGGCGCGCCCATTCTCTCTCTCCCTCTTTCTCTGTTAAATGAGTAAGCTTTAAAAAAAACTATTTAAAATGCTGTTCAGAGGGCTGGGAGAGCATGGAACAGGTGTGCTGGAGGGTAAGTGAGAAGACCAAATAAGCAGAGAAGTGGGGCACATGGCACACCCAGGGCCCTGTTCACCATCTCCATTTCTTGCCAGAGTCCTAGAGCCAACCCAGCCTGTTTCTTTTTTTTTAATTAAAAATCCAGCCTGTTTCTTGAAACAGTTTTAAGATATGACCAACAGGTGGCGTTAAAACAGAGGAATTAGCCTTGGGTCCACCTCCGGAGGAGAGTCCAGTGAGGCAAGGACAACAAAAACTTACTGGACTGACTTACTTCCCTGCCTTCTAACCAACACCTAAGAAGTGAAACTTAAGGAATCTCAGGCAGTCAGTTCTAGTCCCTCCTGGAAAGCTTGCTGACTTGAGCATGTTCAGTTACCTTTCAGGGCCTGCTATATTGCAAGAACAGAGTTAAGAATCCCGGCCAATGGCCTCATTTTAGGGAGGGGCTATGTGATATGGCGACTCAGAGCTCATTGTTAAGTGACCATAGTTTAATCTCCACCCCAAGCCCTAACTAACTCTAACCTAGATTAGGAAACAGCCCCATACAGAGCTACAGTTTCCACCTTTGTGAAATAAAAATTCTAACATGCCTGTGGCATGATTGCAAAGGTGAAAGGAGACTCTGTATGTATTCAGCACAGTTGTGGCATATAATACTTGCTCATAATAGCTCACATGTGTAATCCAGCACTCAGGAGGCTGAGGCAGGAGGATTGTAGTGAGTTTGAGGACAGCCAGAGCTACATAGTGACTTCCAGACCAGCCTGGGTTACAGTGTGAGACCCTACCTCAAACCTCCCCACCTTCAAAAAAAAGTTGCTCAGCCGGGCATGATGGTGCATGCCTTTAATCCCAGCACTCAGAAGGAAGAGGTGGGAGGAGGATCCCCGTGAGTTCGAGGCCAGCCTGAGACTATATAGTGAATCCCAGGTCAACCTGGACCAGAGTAAGACCCTACCTGGAAAAAACAAAAAACAAACAAACAAAAGTTGCTCAGTGTTTATTATAGAAATTTAAATCTCAGCCAGGCATGATAGCATATATCTTTAATCCCAGCATTTGGGAGGCTGAGGTAGGAGGATTGCTGTGAGTTTAAGGTCAGTCTGGGACTACAGAGTGAGTTCCAGGTTATTCTGGAATAGTGAGTCCCAACATTAAAAAAAGCAAAAAAGAAACTTAAGTCTCATTAAATATTTCATGAAGTCTGGAGAGATAACTTAGCAGTTAAGGTGCTTGCCTGTGAACCCTAAGTAGCCAGGTTTGATTCCCTAGTACCCACCCACATAAGCCAAATGCACAAGGTGGCACATGCATCTGGACTGTGTAGTGGCTGGAGGCCCTGGTGTGCTCATTTTCTCTCTATCTCTATCTATCTATCTGCCTCTTTCTCAAAATAAATAAACCAGGTGTAGTGGCACATGCCTTTAATCCCAGCACTTGGGGGATAGAGGTAGGAGGATCACTGTGAGTTTAAGACCCTCCTGAGACTACAGTTCAGCCTGTAAGACCCTACCTCAAAAAAATCAAATAAATAAATTAAATTAAATATATTTTTAGGGCTGGAGAGATGACTTAGTGGTTAAGGCACTTGCCTACAAAGCCAAAGGACCTTAGTTCAACATCCCAGGATCCATATAAGCCAGGTGCACAAGGTGGCACATGTATCTGGAGTTGGGTTGCAATGGCTGGAGGCCCAGATGTGTCCAGTCTCTTTCTCTCTCCCTCCCTCTAGATTTTCTAGGATTGTGACCCTGCTGGTAATTCTTTTTTTTTTTTTTTTTTTGGTTTTTCGAGGTAGGGTCTCACTCTGGCTCAGGGTGCTGGGAATAAAGGTGTGCGCCACCACGCCCAGCTCCTGCTGGTAATTCTTTTGTGACTTTTTTGTTGTTGTTGTTTTTTGAGATCAGGTCTTGCTCTAGCCCAGGCTGACCTGGAATTCACTATTTAGTCTCAGGGTGGCCTCGAACTCATAGAGATCCTCCTACTTCTGCCTCCTGAGTGGTGGGATTAAAGGCGTGTGCCACCACGCCAGGCTTCTTTTGTGACTTTTAGAAAGATTTCGTCTCTTGTTTTTATCCTCTTTTTTTCCTTTTTCTTTTTTTCTTCTCTCTTTCTCTCTCTCTTTTTGAATCTTGCTAGGTAGCCCAAGCTGATCTTGAACTTATTATATAGCCCCATCTGACTATAAACTCACAATCTTCCTGCCTTGGCCTTCCAAGTGCTGGGATTACAGATTTCTACTACCACTCCTGGAAATGCCTTCCCCTTTCTGAGTGTCAGTCTCTCCAACATCAAGACAGGGTGAATGGTGACTGGACTTTCAGTAGGATCCCTCTAGCCTGACATTCCAGGCTGTTAGTTTGCTTCCCTTCCTCCCTCCCTTCTTCTCTTTCTTTCTTTCTCTCTTTGCACATGGCAGGAGTGGCGCCATGGTCTCTTGCAAATAAATACCAGATCTTGCAGCACTTTTTGTATCTTGTTTTATGTGGAGAATCAAACCCAGGCCATCTCCACATCCCTCCTTTTTTTTTCTAATATTTTCTTTTATTTGAGAGAGAGATAGAAAGAGGGAGAAAGGGAGAGAGAAAGAGAGAGAGAGAGAGAGAGAATGGGTTCATCAGGATCTCCAGCCACTGCACACAAACTCCAAATGAATGTGTCACCTTGTGCATCTGGCTTACTGGGGAATTGCACCTGGGTACTTAGGTTTTGCAGGCAAGCGCTTTAACTGCTAAGCCATCTTTCCAGCCCTCCTCATCCCCTTTTATTTGGCTCTTTTGTTTGTTGGTTGGTTGGTATTTCAAGGTTGGGTCTCCCTCTAGCCAAGGCTGACCTGGAATTCACTATGTAGTTTCAGGGTGGCCTCAAACTCACAGCAATCATCCTACCTCTGCCTCTCAAGTGTTAGGATTAAAGGCGTGCGCCACCACACCTCAACTATTTGGCTTTTTGAGACAGGGTCTCACTCTAATCCAAGCTGACCTGTAACTCTATAGCCTTAGGCTGACTGGTAACCTACATTGATCCCCTACTTCAGCCTCTTGAGTGCTAGGACTTAAGGAATGAGCCACCATGCCTGACTTTCCTTTTTTCTTTCTTTAGATATACTTTTTATTTTTATTTATTTGTTAGAGAGAGAGAGAGAATGGGCAAGTCAGGGTCTCTAGTCACTGTAAGCGAACTCCAGACACATGCACCACCTTGTGCATCTGGCTTACATGGGTCCTAGGGAATTGAATTTGGGTCCTTTGGCTTTGCAGGCAAACGCCTTAACCACTAAGTCATCTGTAGCCTCCTTCCCCTTATTTTCCTTCTCTTTCTTTCTTTTTTAAATTTTTGTTTATTTTTTATTTATTTATTTGAGAACGACAGACAGAGAGAGAAAGAGGCAGATAGAGACAGAGATTGAGTGCGCCAGGTCCTCCAGCCACTACAAACGAACTCCAGACGCGTGCGACCCCTTGTGCATCTTGCTAACATGGGTCCTGGGGAATCAAGCAAGCGGTTAACCTCTAAGCCATCTCTCCAGCCCCCTTTCTTTCTTTCTTTCTTTCTTTCTTTCTTTCTTTCTTTCTTTCTTTCTTTCTTTCTTTTTTGTTAACTCATCACCTATTCATTCCTTTAACAATTGTTTAGTGACTGCTCCATTCCAGATACAAGAAACAAGCCAGACCCGCAGCACCACAGGTGTAGATTCCTGGAACCCTTCCAGGGGAAGCGCGTTCGTTCAGAAACCCTCTTTGTTGTAGCCTCCAGCACTCAATTCTTACAGGTTATTTCACGTTTGGAATAGAGAAAATTGTGCCAAGAGTTTATTTCTGTGCATCTTGGGGTGGCTGTGTACACATCCAGGAGCACACAGACACACATTTATATATAACATTTGCAGCAGCGTTGTCATGGTAACAAGTTTTTGGTTTCTTTGGGCATGAGGGATGCTTATGAGTGGAACAGCATTTATGGACTAGCCCTGCACGCACTTTTGCACTTTTTGCAAGGTGTGGCATCCTTTTGGGAGAGTTGCCCCAAGAGCCTTTGTCAGCCCCTTTCATCATTGCTGCCTATTTTCCTCATTGATCTCGTCAGGTTGGAGTGAATGTGATGGAGGAACCAAGAGTGAAGTTATGACTCTTGGTCAAGATCTTTTGGGCTGGAGGGTTGGCTTAGCAGTTAAGGCATTTGCCTGCAAAGTCAAAGGACCCAGGTTTGATTCCCCAGGACCCATGTTAGCCAGATGCACAAGGGGGTGCATGCATCTGGAGTTTGTCTGCAGTGGCTGGAGGCCCTGGTGCACCCACTCTCTCTCTCTCTCTCTGTCAAATAAATAAAAATAAAATATATTAAAAAAGATCTTTTAGGACATTTTCCAACCTAGCAAAATGACAGTTGAGCTTTTCATCTTTTGAAACTCTCAATTTAAGAATGTGTAAGGATATAGGGAAGACTTAGATGAAAAGACAAAAAAGAGAAATGGAACGTATTTCCAGAAACGACAGCTGCAGCAGCTACTTTTGAACTTGGCAAGCAGTGCCAGCATGGAGAAGGGGCAGAATGCCAGCCAGAGGGCCCAGAAAGGAATTGCTGTTCCCTGGCCATCCACCATGGGACTGGCTGCTGGCTGGAGCCTGTGGGCACACTGTCTTCTGTAATCCTCCAGTTCAAGCCTGCTGTGTGGGATGGACATTGCTGCTCTTAGTGGAGAGCTGGGATCTAGGGAAGAACAGGAGCCAGCGAGGAAGGAAGTGACAATGCTGAGTTCACATCCAGCCTGAGCTCGGGCTTTGCCCGCTGTCCCAGGCTGCTTACTGTTGCTGTAACTGAATACTGCTGGCTGGGTAATACATCAGGAAAAGATATTTAGCTCTTATAGTTCTGCACACTGGGAAATGCAAGAGGATGGTGCTGGCATCTGGTGAGGCCTTTTCCTCCTCCTCCTTATTCTTGTCCGTTTTTTAAAAAATTTATTTATTTATTTGAGAACAACAAAGAGAGAAAGGGCGGGCGAGAGAATGGGCGCGCCAGGGCCTTCAGCCACTGCAAACGAACTCCAGACGCATGCGCCCCCTTGTGCATCTGGCTAATGTGGGTCCTGGGGAATCGAGCCTTGAACCAGGGTCCTTAGGCTTCACAGGCAAGCACTTAACTGCTAAGCCATCTCTCCAGCCCATTTTTTCTATTAAAATATTTTTTCATTTTTATTTATTTGAGAGTGACAGAGAGAGAGAGAGAGAGAGAGGGGCAGAGAGAGAGAGAGAGAATGGGCACACCAAGGCTTCCAGGCACTGCAAATGAATTCCAGACACATGTGCTCCCTTGTGCATCTGGCTAACATGGGTTAATGGGGAATAGAGCCTCGAACTGGGGTCCTTAGGCTTCACAGGCAAGTGCTTAACCGCTAAGCCATCTCTCCAGCTCCCCCCCTTTTTTATTTCGAGGTAGGCTCTCCCTCTAGCACAGGCTGTCCTGGAATTCATTCACTATGTAGTGTCAGGTTGGCCTGAAACTCAACGATGATCTTCCTGTGTCTGGGATTAAAGGCGTGCACCACTATGGCTGTTCTTTTTAAGACAGGCTTGCCTCAAACCAGCTATGTGGCTGAGGTTGACCTTGAACACCTAATCTGTCTCCTGCGATTAAGTACACAGCACCATGCCAGGTTTATTCAGTGCTAGGGGTTGAAACTGGGACTTGTTTTTTTTTTTTTTTAAATATTTATTTCAGATAGAGAATATGGATGTGGCAGGGCCTCCAACTGCTTCAAACCAACTCCAGATGCATGGGGCCATTTAGTGCATCTGGCTTTATGTGGGTACTTGGGAATTGAACTTGAGTCTTTAGGCTTTGTAGGCAAGTGCCTGTCCATTTGTTTAACTTTTTGAGGAGCTGCCCTATTGTTTCCCACACTGGTCACTTTATTTTGTTTTACTTTATTTAATTTATTTATTTGAAAGAGAGGAAAAAGGCAGATAGAGAGAGAGAATGGGTACACCAGGGCCTCTAGCCACTCTAAACAACTCCCAATGCATGTGCCACCTTGTGCATCTGGCTTTCATGGGTAGTGGGGAATTGAACCTTATGGGGGAAAAGATGACCTTGAGCTCCTGATCCTTCTAACTCTACCACCTCCTATCTGCTGAGATGACAGGTAGAGACCACCATGCCCAGCTGGACTTGGTGTGTTATTGGTAGAAGAGCAGGTGAATTCCAGGTCAGCCTGGGCTAGCTAGAATGAGACCCTACCTGAGAAAACAAAACAAAAAACAAAAAACAAAAACAAAAAAAAAAAAAAAAAAAACAGAGCAGGCACTTCCATCCTGGCAAGTGGCTCAACATGTTTGGGTGGCACCCTCTGTACTAAGAACGAGGCAACCTGAGGGCTCTCTGATGGCCAGACCTTATCAGTAAGACCCTCACACATACCAGCCTACATCTCCTCTGGGCCGGGCCCAGTGAAGGTCACCAGTACCAACCAGCACCCAAGCCAGGGTACTTCATCAAGAACCCACACACTCCTCTTGAATCTAGAAACCACATGCTATGCCCTGGGTGGTCCAGCCTTCCGCTAAGCCCTTGGGAAGCTGGAGGCCATTTAAATATTCTGCCAAGCTTGTGGCCTTGGGAAAAGCCTGGGCTCTGAATTGCCTCATGTCTAGTGACTAGAGGAGGAAGCTGGATTTCCAGATGCCCACAGCTGGCGCCAAGCATCAGATGGGCTCTAGTGATCTCCGTGAGAACTGGCCTGCCAGCCCAGCCTGGCCCGCCAGCACTCCAGACACCTGGAAAGATTGAAGCATTGCAATGCTCTGTATTTTCCCTGCCACCCAAGATTGAAAATAGCAGTGAGTTAGAATTAATTCTGCAGACAAACATCTTTTGGTTTTCCAAATTCAGTGACCATTTCTCTTTTTCTTTCCACCCTCATGACATGCTTTTCCTTCCACTGGAATAGAGAACTTGAAGAAGATACTTGGTTCTCAGTATTTATGCTGGGTAACTGGTACTGGGTGGAGTCCAAGTTCCTCCGCTGGCCAGCTGTGGTCCTGTCACATCTGGCTCTTGTCACTCTTGGCTCCTTCAGTTCCCACCAACATACACCCTGGAGAGCCACCCACTTTCATGTCTCCAAGGCTGTCTTTCCTCCCATCTAGAATTATCTACTGTTCATGGAAAGCCTACAAGCTCCTGATCCTTCAAAACCCAGCGGAGGACTATGGATGTAGCTCAGGGGCAGAGCACTTGCTTACTATATGTGAAGCTGAGTTCAATTCCACAGTGCTGGAAATAAAGAAGCCGGGCTTGGTGACGCACAACTTTAATCCCTGCACTCAGGAGACCATGTGTTGAAGAATCACACCAGCTCTAGACTATCTGTGCTACAGCGTGAGTTCCAGGTTATCCTGCTAGAGTAAAGCATTGAAAAAGCAAAAAACAGGGCTGGAGAAATGGCTTAGCAGTTACTGCACTGGCCTGTGAAGCCTAAAGACACAGGTTTGATTCCTCAGATCCCATGTAAGCCAGATGCACTAGGTGGCATATGCATCTGGAGTTCATTTGCAGTGGCTGAAACCCCTGGCATGTCATTCTCTCTGTATCTTCTGCTTTCTCTTTTTCAAATAAACTAAATTAAAAAAAATTTAAAAGCCAGCTGTGGTGGTGCATGCCTTTAATTCAAGCACTTGGGAGCAGACATAGGAGGATCGCCATGACATCAAGGTCACCCTGAGACTACAGAGTGAATTCCCAGTCAGCCTGAGCCAGAGTGAGACCCTACCTTGAAGAAAAAAAAAAAAATTAAAAGCCACACCGGATAAGAGCCAGCTGTGTGTGTGTGTGTGTGTGTGTGTAAAGAAAAAAGTTAGAAGGACTAGTGATGTAGCACATTTGATAGAGTGCTTGCCTTGCATGCAAGAAGCCCCAGTTTCAGATGGACAAATGACTCAGGTACATGCTCCCTGAAATAGGGGTAGGCTCATGGTGAGGACGATGGCTTCATTTATTGCCAAGACACCAAAGGTTAAGAACAGAGCCCAGATCCTGAAGGGAATCTAATGAAGGCTTTTATAGGCATGTTGACAAAAATCAGAATTTTACCCTCTTTTCTCTCTGTTTTAAGACAAGGTCTCATGTAGCCCCGGCTGGCCTTGAACTAATTATTGTAGCTGTGGCGGTTTGATTCAGGTGTCCCCTGTAAACCTAGGTGCTATGAATGCTAGGTCCCCAGCTGATGGCAATGTGGAATTTATATATATATATATTGTTCATTTATTTATTTATTTGAAAGTGACAGAGAGAGAGGGAGAGAAAGAGGCAGATAGAGATGGAATGGGCGCGCCAGGGCTTCTAGCCACTGCAAACGAACTCCAGACGCGTGCACCCCCTTGTGCATCCAGCTTAAGTGGGTCCTGGGGAAATGAGCCTTGAACCAGGGTCCTTAGGCTTCACAGGCAAGCGCTTAACCGCTAAGCATTGCCCGGCAGGCAATGTGGAATTTTTCCCTCAAGCTGCTCTTGGGTGTTTTTCTGTCAGCAATGTGAACTTGAATACAACAGTAGCCAAGGATGAGGATGACCTTGAACTCCTGAGTGTATGGATTACAGATGTACACTACCATAACTGGTTTATGCATTGCTGGTCTAGAGTGAGACACTATCTCAAACAAATCCCTCTCCCCCTGCCCCCCAAAAAGAGAAATTACTAGCACCCTGTCCATTTTAACTGGGCCAGCATCTTTATTTTTAATCTGTTGAAAATGTTTAGCAGTGTCACACCCAGGCACATAGTAGGTCCTCTTGAGTGTTAGCCACTCTGGGGGTGTGAGAAGGTGTTGAGCAGGGTCATGCTCTCGGGTGAAAGGAGAGAATGCCACTTTTTTTTTTTCTTTTTCAAGGCAGGGTGTCGCTGTAGCCCAGGCTGACCTGGAATTCATTATACAGTCTAAGGGTGGCCTTAAACTCAAGGCCATCCTCCTATATCTGCCTCCCGAGTGTTAGGATTAAAGGCATGTGCCACCACACCCGGCTAGAATGCCACTTTTTGATTTTGCTCCTGATGTTTTTTTTTCCTGCCTTTGATTGCTTGTTGGCTAGAATCTTATCTGGATCTTTTATGCTATTTTTGCCTGAGGTCTATCTGGTTTGAAAGAGATAATGTCCTTAGCAAAGACCAAGCACACACTAATTGCCTGATGCTTGTAGCTATTAAGTTAGAAACCAGTTCAGAGAAGAATAACAATTAAGCAATTATCAGTCTGTTATCAGCCTAGTGTAAATGAGAAGTCAAATCTTTTGCTGGGAACAGATTTTGATTGGGATAAAGAGAGCTCAGAACATGAAATGAGAACCCGGGGAAATGAAGGGCCACTTGGGAATTATTCCTGGAGCTAGCTAGGCAAGCCTGAAGAGCAGCAGAAAATCCAGGCTTTAAGAAACCAGGTGTTCAAATCAAAATGTTTTAGAATTTCAAAGTATGAATTAGCTGTTGTCTCCCAGTCTGGACAGAGAGGGATCTTTTTTTTTTTTCTTTTAATGCCAAGAGCTGTGGAGGGAACCACAGCCAGACAGAGGTGGTGGGGGTTGGAGCAGCTCCCTCTTCCAGATGCTCCTTTATCTTCTATGGAACATCTGAGGGATACCAGGAATTATTATGTATTATCATGTATTAAAGACTCTACTACATGTAATGCTTTGACACACACACACACACATATACATACATACATATATATGTGTGTGTGTGTACGTATGTGTGTGTGTGTGTGTGTGTGTGTGTATATATGCCAGACATGGTTGCTTCATGCCTATGTTCACAGCATGCAAGAGGCTGAGGCAGGAGGATTGCTGAGAATTCAAAGCCAGCCTGCACTAGAGTAGAACCTTGCCTCAAAAAACATTTTTTAAAAAAAGGCTAGTAGGAGGAAGTTCTTAATCCAGTGGCTAACAGGCTCTTAGCCTGGAGACCACTGAGTTCCTCTCCTTGGAATCCACTCAAAGGCAGTTGGAAGGGGAGAGGGGACAGAGACTGGAATTCACTGCAACTGGGGGGCAAGACTCCTGTCTCAAGGAAACACTGGAATGAGGTGGCATATGCCTGTTATCGTAGCACTCAGGAGAGATGGAGGCAGCAGGATCACTTCAAGGTCATCCTGAGCTACATAATGAGTTTGAGGCCAGTATGAGCTATATGAGACCCTGTCTCAAACAACAGGCATGGGGAGATAGCTCAGTTAGAAAAGTGCTTCTATGCAAGCATGAAGCCCTGACTTCAGATTCACAGCACCTATGTAAAAGCCCAGTGTGGCATGGAGACAGAAGAATCTCTGGGTGCTGCTGGCTAGCTAGTCTAGCTAAATGGTTGTACTCCATGTTCAGTGAGACCTTGTCTCAAATAACTAAGGCGGGGCCGGGCACAGTAGTTCACGCCTTTAATCCCAGCACTCGGGAGACAGAGGTAGGATTGTAATGAGTTCAAGGCCACCCTGAGGCTATATAGTAAATTCCCGGTCAGCTAGAGTGAAAAATAAAAAATAAAAGGTGGGGGCTGGAGAGATGGCTTAGCAGTTAAGGCACTTGCCTGTGAAGTCTAAGGACCCAGGTTTGATTCCTCAGTACCCAAGTACATCATATGCACAAGGTGGCCCATGTATCTGGAGTTTGTTTGCAGTGGCCAGAGGCCCTGGTGTGTCCATTCTTTCTCTCTCTTGGATAAACAATAAATAAAAAGGGCTGGACAGCTGGGTGTGGTGGTGCATACCTTTAATCCCAGCACTCGGGAGGCAGAGGTAGGAGGATCGCCAGAAGTTTTAGGCTATCCTGAGACTACATAGGGAATTCCAGGTCAGCCCCAGCTAGAGTACAGTGAAACCCCTACCTTGAAAAACCAAAAAAAAAAAAAAAAAAAGGGGGGGTTGCTGAAGAGATGGTTTAGTGGTCAAGGCACTTGCCTGCAAAGCCTAAGCCTAAGAACCCAGGTTTGATTCTTCAGAACCCATGTAAGCCAGATGTACTTGGTGGCACATGTGTCTGGAGCTCATTTGCAGTGGCTAGAGGACCTGGCATGCCCATTCTCTTTCTCTTCCTCATATAAATAAAAAAGTAAGGTGGAAGTGTGGTGTGGTGCCACATGCCTTTGGTCCCAACTTTCAGGAGGCTGAGGTAGGAGGATCTCTGAGTTCAAGGCCAGGTCATCCTGAACTAGAGTGAGACCTTGCCTCGAAAAAACAAACAAGCAAAAATAAATAAGGTGCCTGATGATTGAGGAAGACACGAGACATTGACCTCTGGCCATATCCATCCCCTCACATGTGGGCCCACACACACATGAACATACCTACCCATGAAAAACATGAAAAATTTATAACTAAAACACACTCCTCAGGTGTAGCAGAAGACAGATGAGAACATGTATCTTGCCTCAGCCTACAAAATCGCCTGTCAGTTTGAACCTCAAATTTCTCAGCTCTTCGGTTGTGTGATGGCATGGAGCCTTCCTTAGTCTCAATTTCATCATTTGTAAAATGGGTACTGGGGGGCTAGAGAGATGGCTTAGCAGTTAAGGTGCTTGCCTACAAAGCCAAAGGACCTATGTTCAATTCCCCAGGACCCACGTAAAGCCAGATGCACAAGGTGACACATGCATCTGGAGTTTTTTTTTGCAGCGGCTAGAGGCCCTGCGTGCCCATTCTCAAATAAATTAATTTAAAAAAATGAGTCGAGCATGGTGGCGCATACCTCTAATCCCAGCTCTTGGGAGGCAGAGGTAGGAGGATCGCTGTGAATTCAAGGCCACCCTGGCAGCCTGGGCTAGGGTGAAACCCTACCTCGAAAGGCCACAACATATTTCTCAGGATGGCCTGAGCTAATGAAGACCATGTGCATGGGAAAAGGCTCCTGCCACACTGTGCATGAAGGTGATCCTCACAGGTCCAGCCAGGGAGGAAGGGACCTTATCAACAACAAGTGTCATCTCAGCAGAAGAAAAGGGGGGAGGAGACTACTGGTTGTGGCTGAAGGGCACTTCAGTCCTGGGAAGGCCTAGGGGAAGTGTCCATTCCACAGAGCTTCGGGTCAAGGTTGTTAATTATGTAAGGAGGGTCAGTTGACTAACTTAGGAGGCGGCAGGGTTCATAGGCAAAGAAGGTAGAATTCATGTCCAGGGTTAGCTCTGTCCTTTTCCGGCCAGGTGACCTTGGGCCAGTCACTTTTTCCTCTCTGGGCCTTCTCTGGAAGAGGGGCTCTTCATTCCATTGACCGCTCAGTGTTCCGGGAGAAGACGACGTGCTGACATAATGCCCGCGGCATGCGTAGCCAAAGGCCGACTTCTTAGGTCATTCTAATAAGTCCCGGCGTTTTCACTCCGAGCGAGCGGTTCCTTCCCCGGGGGGCGGGGGGACCCGGGTTTCTCGCTTCGCCGCCTACAGGCAGGTGTGTGCGGCCCGCAGGCTCCGGGAACGTTACCATTGTTCTCCGAGGCTGAGCCGCAGGGGAGAGCTTTCGGCCGCCAGACTTCTCCTGCCGTGTCTCCCTCCGCCCCGCGGCCGCGTCCCGGCCCAGCCAGAGAAGCCCGGGCGGGCGATCCTTCGCGAGGAAGCCGGTCCATTCCACAGCGCTGCCGAGCGGCGTCCGAGAACGCGTCCGAACTCTTCCGAAGCTTCCCGACCTCTCCCACTCTCCGGAAACAGCCGAAGCAGGTTCTCATTCTCGGCTTACCGAGTTGTTCCGAAAAGATCCGAAAATCTCCGAGAGGCCGTCCCTGCCGGACTGCTGGAGGCGGCCGCAGCGCCATGTTGGATGCTCTGCTCGTTGACTGAAGAAAATCCGCCGGCATCGCCTGAACCCCGCTACCGAGAAGGGTGCCGTTTCCCCCGGGGAGGGGGATAAAGACCCCCCGCCGCCGGTCCATGAGGATATTGCCGTGAAAGGTCCGGTCTCTCCGTCTCTTGCCCCCGCCGGGTCCGGCCCCCCCCCCGGGGTCGCGTTGTCACGGAGACCGGCAGCCGGTGGTGCTGGCCCGCGGGGCGGCTGCTGCTGCCGGCGGCGGCGGCGGCGGAGGGCGTGTGTGACCGGTCCCGGCCCCCTCCTCCTCCTCCTCCCAGCCTCCCCCCGGCCCCCCGCTCCCGCCGCCTCCCCGGGTCTGCCCCCATCCCGCCCCCTCGCTGCCCCCGGCCCCTGCACCCCGGCGCGCCCGGTCCCGCTCTGGGGGGGTTGGTGGCTTCGCTTTGCCATGAGTTTACCGCAGAAACCGGCTCTGAAATCAGGCTCAGCGGCTGCAGCAGGACCCGGACCCGGCACCGGAGCGGCGGCGGCGGCGGCGGCAGCGGTACCGGTACCGCCTCCTCACCCGGCGGCGGCGGCGGCGGCGGCGGCAGCGGCAGCAGTAGCGGCGGCGGCAGCAGCGGCCCCTCCTCACCCGAACATCAGGGCCCTCCAGACCCAGGCGCCCCAACAGTATCCTTTTCTCACCTTCCTGTCAATCCTTTGGTCCTTGGCACTGCTGTCCGAGGGGGATCCCCGCGATCCAGAGGGAACCCTCCTGGTGGCTGCCATAGCCCAGTTAGCAAGGGAGGTGGAGGCTGCTGCTTGAAGCTTTGTGCTTTCGAAGCTCGTGGGGTGCCCTGGCTGCAGCATGGAGGGGTACCCCGGGACCCTCTGCAGTACTGTGAACACCGGCTGCACTGGGCCATCTCTGTTGTAGCCGGGCTCTTCCTAGATCTGCCCCAGTCACCGCCTACCCTTATCCCCCCCCTTCCCCTTTATTGGGCAGAATTTGCCGGTGCCTGGAACCAACCCTGCGGGCAAGGCTTTATTTATTTATTTGTTTATCATTTATTTATTTCTGATTGTTGTGAGGATCACACCATCCTGCTCCCTTCAGCTGTCCTTGCAGCAGTAGCAGGGCTCGGTGGCCTCCCCGGTTATTATTAATACATAATAAACTTGACTGGCAGATTTGCTGTTCGAAACTTATCTGCTTGTTCGAGAGGTAAGTTGGATCTTCAGTCTATGGTGCGAGTGTACAAAAGACACTCCCTCTGGCTAATGTTTATTTATTTATTTATATTTTAGCAGCTTGGGAGATGGGGAGGAGTGGTGGTTTGTGGTAGAACTCTGTCTGAGGAGGAGGATATGTTAAGCTGGATGCTTCCCTGTTTTTGACCTTCTTTAAAGGAAGAGGAAGTTAACTCACATTACCCATCACCCCCCCCCCCCACCCAAGTCTCACTTCTTGGAAGAACTGTGTTATGCTGACAGTATTTTTCAAGGGCTTTTAATTTGCTCTTCATAGGTTTGGTGCCTGGAGGGTACCAGGGCTCCCGGAGGAGAGTAGGTTTGAATGTGTAATTTCATCTTGTTTTGCTTGGTTGTAGAAACTTGGACAGGGTTTTTGAAAAGTCTTGGTGACCAGGTGTTCGGATGAGTGAGGATAAAACGTTGAATTCATGACTCCAGTGAGATTTAAAGTGTGTTACCTGTCTGAGAATAACATTTCATCATGCACCCCTCTTCCCCTCCTCTCTTGAGTTTGTGCAAATCAACAAATGATCATTGGATTTCATATGTGTTGTGTGTGTTTGTATTTGTGTCATCAAGTATTTGACTTTTAAAGATGGGGTATTTCAGCAAATATATAACAGGGCTGTGAGGACCACAGTCTAGTTTGATTCTTGTCTGTATCAATTACTTTGACAAGGGTAAGACATCTCCCTTTTAGAGGCATTTCAGGCCATTGTTTGGTTTCTGTCAAGTATCATTTTCTCTGTTCTTTAAATATTGTTGGTCTATATTTCTCAATCCAGACATGGTGGCGCAGAGGAAAGATAAATTCCATTCCAGTGTGATGCGTGTACTGATTTCATAATGTTTTTATCCTGCATGATTCTATTCAGAATTGCTCGCTGATGAGAATGTCCAGTGTTGGTGGAAAACCTGGTTAGCTGTGACCCACACCGCCAGCCGCTTTGCCCTGAGGGAAAGGTTGTCTGGTTGGCCTACTTCAAGGTAGAACGCAGTGCTGGCTGTCAGACATAACCACTTTCACTTAGTACTTTGAGAGCAGAACGCAGTGCTGGCTCTCAGAGGTAGCCACCCTCACTTAGTACTTTGAGAGCAGAACGCAGTGCTGGCTCTCAGACGTAGCCATCTTCACTTAATACTTTGTGAGTTCAAATTCCTTTCTAATTTTAGGGTTGTTTTTCTTGATTGTCTGTCTTGTAAGTTTCTGCAGGTTGCCAACAAGGAAAGTATTCATTACTTTTGTCTTTAAACTGTTTTGGCAATTAAATCTAAGAAAGCTTGTAGTGTGTTTGAAGTAACAAGTTGGGCTGCATATGACAGTTATTTGGTGTTATAGGTGTGTATGTTTTTAAAATTTATTTATGAGAGAGAGAGAGAATGGATGCACCAGAGCCTCTAGCCACTGCAAATGAATTCCAGATGCATGTGCCACCATGTACATCTGCTTTACATGGGACCTGGAGAATTGAACCTGGGTCCTTAGGCCTCGCAAGCAAGTGCTTTAAGCTCTAAGCAATCTCTCCAGCTCCCCTCCCCTTTTTTTTTTTCAGAGGTAAGGTCTTGACCTGGAATTCACTCTGTAGTTGCAGGCTGTCCTTGAACTCACAGTGATCCTCCTGCTTCTGCCTCCCGAGAGCTGGGATTAAAGGCATTTGCCACCATGCTCAGCTTTTTTTGGCATGCGCCACCGGCTTATGTGGGACGTCGAGAATTGAACCTGAGCTCTTAGGCTTCTCAGGCATGTGCCTTAACTGCTAAGCCATTTCTCTAGCCCTGCAATATATGTAATATGTATTATATACATATATGTTTCTTATGTAGGAAGTAATAAGTAATACTGCATATGACAGTGCTTGGTGTATTTGGTGGCTTGTTTGGACAAAGAGCTGTGGCTTGTGTATTCCAAGTGTGCTTTTTCTCAGCACATTTCATGAAGTAAACACTTATAAAAGCTGAGTTGGTGCAAATTAAAAGTACTTCCTAGGAGCCGGGCATGGTGGTGCATATCTTTAATCCCAGCACTCGGGAGGCAGAGATAGGAGGATTGCCGTGAGTTCGAGGCCACCCTGAGACTCCATAGAGAATTCCAGGTCAGCCTGGGCTAGAGTGAGAGCCTACCTCAAACCCCCCCCCCAAAAAAAAAAATAAATAAAAGAAAAAAGTACTTACTAGGGCTGGAGAGATGGCTTAGCAGTTAAAGGCACTTGCCTGCGAAACCTAAGGACTCATGTTCCATTCTCCAGGTCCCATGTTAGCTAGAACCACAGTGTTGCAAGCATGCATGGCAAGATTGCACATGCACACAAGGGGGCGCATGTATCTGGAGTTCAGTTGCAGTTGCTATAGGCCCTGGCATACCAATTCTCTCTCTCTCTCTTTTACATTAAAAAAAAAGGCACTCCGTTGTGCTTGCCTCAAGGAAAAAAAATACTAATGCTGCAAATGGGGTTTTTAAAACTCATTGTGGTAATGTTGTATACTTTTATGTTGCTTTAGGTTTTTATTTTACTTCATGTCATTGAAGCTTAAATTTTTCTTTTTATTTATTTATTTGCGAGAGAGAGAGAGAGAGAGAGAGAGAGAGAGAGAGAGGGAGGGAGAGAATGGGTATACCAGGGCTTCTAGCCACTGCAAACCAACTCCAGATGTATGCGCAACCATATGCATCTGGCTTATGTGGGTCCTGGGGAATTGAATCTAGGTCCTTTGGCTTCGCAGGAGTGCCTTAACCACTAAGCCATCTCTCCATCCCTGCAATTTTTCTTTTGGTGTATTCTACAACTCATGTTACTTTGCTTTATATGCCAAAAAAGTTATGTTGCCAAAATATAAGTACTTACATAGATAGTAAATGAACTATAGGTTGCAGTTTTCACCAAATTACAGCAGTGGTAAAATATTGTGAGGAATAGGTAAGAAATGGATTGAAGTAGAATAGTCCTGTGGGAATTTGCACTTGATGCAAGTGTCATCATGTAATAAGTCGATAGCATGGAAGCATTGAGGCTGAAGTTGCCCTTTCCCTGACTTGAATAGGTCGCTAGTTCCTCAAAATATATTGTTGGTATAAAATTAATATGTTCTAATAGTTTTTTTTTTTTTTTTTTCAAGGTAGGGTCTCACTCTATCCCAAGCTGACTTGGAATTCAATTCACTATGTAGTCTCAGGGTGGCCTTGAACTCACAGTGATCCTTATACCTCTGTCTCCCAAGTGCTGAGATTAAAGGCATGTGCCACTGTGCCTGGCTAAAATGGATTTTTATTTTTTATTTTATATTTTATTTAATTGACACAGAGAGAGGGAGGGAGGGAGGGAGGGAGAGAGAGAATATGGGTGTGCCTCCATTCAGTGGGCCTCCAGCCACTGAAAACAAACTCCAGATGCTTGCATCCCTTTGTGCATATGGCTAATGTGGGCCCTGGGGAATTCAACCTGGGTCATTTGGCTTTGCAGGCAAACGCCTTAATTGCTAAGCCATGCCTACAGCCCTAAAATGGTTTTTTAAATTTGTTAAAGTACTAGAAAGAGATTCATATGGCAAAGTGTCCTTCATGTGCACTTAGAGATCAGGTGACAAATCAGAAGTGAAGAGAAGCTGGGTGTGTTGATGCATGCCTTTAATCCCAGCGTTCTGAATGCAGAGGTAGGAGGATAGCTGTGAGTGTGTGTTTGTGTCTGTGTATCTTAGATGCATGTATGTTTCCTTTGCTGTTTTGGAGGTATTATAATTTTATTTTTTCCTGCTTTGCTGATTTTTCAGTTTTATCTTGAAGGCTGAAACATGTAAAATTACTGTTGTCTTTTTTGGGGGGTGGTTTCGAGGTAGGGTCTCGTCTAGCCCAGGATGACCTGGAATTCACTATGTAGTCTTAGGGTGGCCAGAACTCACAGTGGTCCTCCTACATCTGCCTCCTGAGTTCTGGGATTAAAGGTGTGTGTCACTGTGTCTGGCTAATTTTTAAATTTTTATTTATTTGTTTGTAAGCAGAGAGAGAGAGAGAAAGAAATAGAAGAGAGACAGAGAGAATGGGCACACAAGGACCTCAAGCCTCTGTAAACAAACTCTAGACACACGTGTCACTTGGTGTATCTGGCTTTATGTGGGTAGTGGGGAATTGAACTCAGGCCGTTAGTTAGGCTTTGCAGGCAAGTGCCTTAAGTGCTAGCCATCTCTCCAGCCCCAAATTATTATTATTATTATTATTACTGGTTTTTCGAGGTAGGGTGTCAGTCTAGCCCAGGCTGACCTGGAATTAACTATGTAGTCTCAGGTGGCCTTGAACTCATGGCAATCCTCTTACCTCTGCCTCCCAAGTGCTGGGATTAAAGGCGTGTGCCACTATTACTGGCTTTTTTATCTTTCTTATTATGAGCGGGAAAGAGGCTGAGAGAGAGAGAAAGAGAAAGAGGGAGGGAGGGAGGGAGGGAGAATGGGCACGACAGGGCTTCCAGCTGCTGCAAACAAACTCCAGATGCATGTGCCACCTGTGTATCTGGCTTTCGTGGAGGCAAGCGCCATAACCACTAAGCCATCTCTCCAGCCCATTTTAAAAAATTTATTTTGAGGTGGGGTCTTGCTTTAGCCCAGGCTGACTTGTAATTCAGTATGTAGTCACAGGATGGCCTGAAACTCACAGTGATCCTCCTATCTCTTCCTCCTGAGTGCTGGGATTAACGATGTGTGTCATCACACCCTGCTTATTTTTAAAAAATTATTTTATTTATTTATTTATTTGAGATAGGGTTTCACTGTAGCCCAGGCTGACCTGGAATTCAGTATGTAGTCTCAGGTTGACCTCAGACTCACGCTGATTCTCCTATTTCTGCTTTCCGAGCCCTTGGATTAAAGGCATGCCTGGCTTTTTAAAAAATGCTTTTATCTTGGTATGACTGTCCCTGGTAGGCATGGTCAAAGTTCCTTGCAGGTCTAGATAGAATCCACTGGGCTGCAACCTATGCCACACGGCAATGATGATGGGGTGGTGGTGGCAGGGACCCCGTTCCGCAGACAGGGACCTGTGCCTTTCACCCACTCAGCAGAATTAAGTTCATAACTGGGCAGGAGGAGATGAAGCTTATTTGCCTGATGTTTTCGGCTCTGCCTTTTTAAGTGTTTTCCATCAGAGAACCGAGAGGCATGTTCAATGGCTACTGACTGTATCTGATGTTTTCAGGTTTTAGAAGAAATAAAATGTTTCATGCTGTAGGCAAAAAAAAAAAAAAAAAAATACTTTTATGTATTTATTTGCTAACTAAGAGATGTAGAGACAGAGAGAATGAGCATGCCAGGGCCTCCAGTCGCTGCAAACTCCAGAAGCATTCGTCACTTTGTGCATCTGGCTTTATGTGGGTATTGAGTATTTTTATTTTATTTATTTATTTTTTTGGACTTTTGAGGTAGGCTCTTGCTCTAGGCTGACATGAAATTCACTCTGTAGTCTCAGCATGGCCTTGAACTCATGGCAATCCTCCTACTTCTGCCTCCTGAGTGCTGGGACTAAAGCCACGTACCACCACACCTGATAAAACACTGTTTTTGAGGCAGAGTCTCACTTTAGGCTGACTTAGAACTTACTCTTAGCCCAGTATAGCCTTAACTCACTGCCATTCTCCTACCTCAATCTCCTGGCTGCCTGTCTTAAGAACTGTACTCTGAAGGCAGGATTTATCCCTATTTTATTGATGAGGATACTGAGTTGCAAGAAAGTTAAGTTTCTAAGGTTATTTACCCCAGCAAAAGGTGGTCTAGGGCTGGATAGATGGCTTAAATGTTAAGGCACTTGCCTATGAAGCCTAAAGACCCAGGTTTCATTCCCTAGTACCTTTGTAGGCTAGATGCACAAGTTACCACATGTGTCAGGACTCATTTGCAGTAGCTAGAGGCCCTGGCATGCCCATTCCCTCTCCCTCTCTTGTTTCTCTCTCTTTCTCAAATAAATAGATAAATAAATAAATATTTTAATGGTGGTCTATAAGCTAGACACCTGTAACAGAATTTAAGCCCGTAGGTGTCCTTACTTTGCTCGGTTGTTTCTCACCCACCAGCCCCCATGTGGGACTGGGAGAAAGAATGCTCACCCATATTTGAGAGCTAAGGAAAAGTCTCTGTATGGAAAAAGAGAAGCTCTCTGGAGTAATGTAGAACACAGTGATACTGGACCTGTTTTAATTAGTCCACAGTACATACTTGTAGACAAGTAGGTTATTTTCACCTCACTGAGACATATAGCATTGGCCTCCATGTTGGATTCAGTGCATGTTTCTGCTTGTTGAGAAGTCAGCAAAGCCTTCAGCAAAATGCTGTGATAACTGACAGAATGGTGAGGCTGCTGTGGTGGCCAGCAGGTCTGCTCCTAAGCCCCAGCATCCGGGAAGTATTCAATATGGAGTACAGCTCCTCAGATAGGAGGGCGAAAGAGAGGGAGGCAGGTGCAAGGGAGAGTTACTCGATGCCTGTGTGTGTTAGTGCTCAGCTGCTGCCACTCTCCCTGGGGTTTACTGGTTACAGAGTGAGGCCTGTTGTCTAAACCTTGTTTGAAAACCATGTTTTATGCACAGTGGGGAGGATTATTCCATTTTGGTCATTGATGTTGAGGCTTCATTGTACATGCTACCTTTATGAATTCATTTGTTCATTTATTTAGTGCTTATTATGGACTGTACTGTAGGTGGTAGGTGTAGGGTTGAAAAGCTAAGATGATAATCTTTATCCTCAAAGAACTTGGTCCAGACAGGTAAATAAATGGGATTACTATGATGTAATCAAGACACAGTGGTAAAACTGCTCTGAGTTTAGTCTGGGGGAGGAGGAATTAGATAGAGCTTCCCAAAATTGTTACCTGAATAGAACTAGCCCAGGTTTACAATGCTCTTGCCAGCTTATTTTTCCCAGTTTTGGTGTTGATCCAAAGAATTAAAAAAAAAAATATATCATTAATTTGCATACGGGCATGTCAGAGTATCCTGCCGCCGCTGCCAATGAACTCAAGGCACACATGCCACTTTGGATCTTTTGTATCTGGCTTTACAATGAGTGCTAGGGAATTGAATCTGGGCCAGCAGGTTTTGCAAGCAAGTGCCTTTAACCATTGAGCCATCTCCCCAGTCTTGCAAAGATTTCTTTTTGGTTTTTTGAGGTAGGGTTTCACTCTAGCCCATGCTGACCTGAAATTCACTATGTAGTCTCAGGGTGCCCTCAAACTCACATCGATCCTCCTACCTCTGCCTTCCGAGTGCTAGGATTAAAGGTGTGTGCCACCATGCCCGCCTGAATTTTTTAATTTATTTTATTTATGACAGAGAGTGAGAGTGAGAGCAGTGTAAGAGAGAGCAAGAGAAGGACCCGGATACACACGCAAGAAAGAATTGGCATGCTAGGGCATCTAGCCACTGTAATCAAACTCCAGACAGATACATGACCTGTGTGTGTTCATCACCTTGTGCATCTGGCTTATGTGGGTTCTGGGGAGTGGAATCTGGGCTCTTAAGCTTCGCAGGCAAGTTCCTTAACTGCTAAGCCATCTCTCCAGCTCCTGCAAAGAATTTTAATAAGTGGATTTTAGGGTCCGGAGAGATGGCATAGTGGTTAAAATGCTTGCCTGTGAAGTCTAAGGACCCAGGTTCAACTCTCCAGGTCCCATGTAAGCCAGATGCACATGGTGGAGCATGCATCTGGAGTTTGTTTGCAATGGCTAGAGGCCTTGGCATGCCCATTCTCTCTGACTTTGTCTCTAATAAATACATCAGGATAAGTGGATAATAATAATAAATCAGGATAAGTGGATTTTAGTCCCTCCCTCCCTTCTTTCCTTCCTTCTCTCTCTCTCTTTCTCTTTCTTTCCTTGAAATGGGAACTATAGGAAGTACTTTAGAAAGTGGCAGTCAAAACATAATTGCAAGCCAGGCATGGTGGCACACACCTTTAATCCCAGCACTCAGGAAGCAAAGGTAGTAGGATCACTGTGAGTTCTAGGCTCCCCTGAGACTACATAGTGAATTCCTGGTCAGCCTGGGCTAGAGTGAGAACCTACCTTGGAAAAACAAAAACAAACAAAAAAACCTAAAACCTAAACCATAATTGCTATAAATTTAAAGTGTCTTCAACAACATAATCTGTGGGGGGTTAGTGTGTGTAAAGATATGTCACAGACCTTTTTGGTTCCCTTCCCATTTAATCTCATATACCCTCTTGCCCTTCAAAAATTATTTGTGTGCATGATGTGTGTATGGGTTGGGGGTATGTGTACTATTGTGCAGGTCTGGAGGTCAGAGGACAACCTGAGGGTCTTTACCCTCTCTCTCCTTCCACCTTATTTTTCTTTTGTTTTTCGAGGTAAGTTCTCACTCTAGCTCAGGCTGACCTGGAATTCACTGTGTATTCTCAGGGTGATCCTCCTGCCTCCTGAGTGCTGGGATTAAAGGCATGTGCCACCACAGCTGGCTCCTTTCACCTTCTTTTTTAAAAAATTATTAAATATTTTACTTATTTATTTGCAAAGAGAGAGAAAGTTAAAAAAAAAAATGAATGGATGAGCCAGGACCTTCAGCCACTTGTATGCACCATTTTGTGCACACCAGGGCCTCCAGCCACTGCAAATGAACTCCAGATGTGTGTATCCCTTTGTGCATCTGACTTATGTGGGTCCTGGGGAATTGATCTGGGGTCCTTAGGCTTCGCAGACAGATGACTTAACCGCTAAGTTATTTCCTCAGCCCTATGTCCATTTCTTTATGTGGGTTCTGGGGGAACTGAACTCAGGCTTCCTCAGGCCTTTATGTTTGCTCAGAAAGTGCTCTTACACACTGAGCCATCTCCAGCTCATTTGTTTAGTTTTGGCTTTTCGAGGTAGGGCTCACTGGCCCAGGCTGACCTGGAATTCACTTTGTAGTCTCAGGGTGGTGTTGAACTCATGGCGATCCTCCTACCTCTGCCTCCTGAGTTCTGGGATTAAAGGCCTGTGCCACCATGCCTGGTTTATAATGTTACTTCTGAAGTCCTACTTTATTTATATTTTTAAAATTTATTTATTTGTAAGAGAGGGATAGGCAGATAGAATGGGCGTGCCAGGGCTGCCAGCCAGTGCAAAGGAATTCCAGGTGCATGTGCCACCTTGTGCACATGGCATATGTGGGTACTGGGGAATCAAATTTGAGTCCTTAGGCTTTGCAGGCAAGTGTCCCAACCACTAAGCCAGCTGTCCAGTCCCTTGTATTTATTATTTTTTTTTTAAGATTTTTTTTTAAATTTTTTTTTATTTATTTGAGAGCGACAGACACAGAGAGAAAGACAAATAGAGGGAGAGAGAGAGAATGGGCGCACCAGGGCTTCCAGCCTCTGCAAACGAACTCCAGACGCATGCGCCCCCTTGTGCATCTGGCTAACGTGGGACCTGGGGAACCGAGCCTTGAACCGGGGTCCTTAGGCTTCACAGGCAAGCCTTAACCACTAAGCCATCTCTCCAGCCCCCGTATTTATTATTTTGAGACAAGATTTTATATAGCGTAGGCTAGCTCACTATGTAGGTAAGGATGACTAGGTGAGGCTGGTCTGCCTTCCTCTATCTCCTGGCTCTTTGATAATAATAGAGGCATCATATTGGTGTAGTTATGTTAACTACTTGGGGCATCAGTTTTCCTTTCCCTGATATACAGGGGCCAGGCTCATTTATTTAGTGACCTTCTTTGATTATAATGGCTATGATTCTGATGATATTCTTGGAGATTTGTTTTGTTATTGCAATTATAGAGGAAGGAATTACATGGAACAGTTAATGTGGACAGTGTCGTATTACTACTAGAGGCATGCATGCTCACAGGGCTCTGAGTTAAGAAAACCTGCTCATAATGAGATTAACCTGAGGTTTATGGCTTGGTACTCAGGTTATCTAAAATGTATGTCTGACTTTGGACTGGGGCATATGAAGTCAGTCATGGGGTGGTTTGAGAGCATTCATTAAGATTGCCCTGATCAATGGCTAACTTACTTTGTGTGTTGGTACATTGAATTCAGTCTAAGGTAAACTTAGCTGTGAAACAAGCTCCTGGGATGAGCTACAATCTTTTTTGCATTAGGAGTAATATTTTGAGCTGCTGAAGTAAGGTAACCATTTCCCAGGCATCCTGTTCAAGAAGAGAAGAAGCTGCAGCCGAGACTTAATGGGTACTGCAGAACTCCAGCTATGGCTGAGTTCTAGGGCACGTCTAGTTCCTTTTCCTTTCCTGTAGTCTCAGCTGAAATGTGAGACAGTTTAAGCTATTTTAAGTGCATTTGAAATTTGTCAGTTTTTATGACCTTTACTAACTAACTAGTAGTTGTTTTGTACTTTTTAGAGCCCCATGTGTCTTTCCTGACTTAGGATACATGAAATTTTGTTAATAGCATGTATGCTCCATGGAGGCAGACATTTTTGTTTGCTTGATTTTTTTTTTTTTTTTTTCCCCACTGAGGAATTTCTTATATACATGGTGCTTAGTAGTAGGGCCATAGTATCAAAGCTCACTTTTAGCCTCAAGGCGGCCCTGAAATTGTTTTGCACTGATATATATATATATATATATATGTAATTTCCTTTAAGTTGGATTAGCATTTATATATAGTTTACAAAACTAAAGTGGCTCCCCTGGTGTGGTGGCATGTGCCTTTGAACCCAGCACTCTGGAGGCAGAGGTAGGAGAGTTACTGTGAGTTCTAGGCCAGCCAGAGACTACATAGTGAATTCCAGGTCAGCCTGGGCTAGAAGGAAGATCCTGCCTTGAAAAAACAACAACAACAAAACACAATAAGAACACCCAAAAAACTAAAGTGGCTGACTTGTACTTGAAGTTAAAATACAAGGGCGGGAGAGATGGCTTGGCAATTAAGGCGTTTGCCTGCAAAGCCAAATGATCCTGGTTCGAATCTCCATGACCAACGTGCACACATGTTAGCCACATGCACAAGGGGGTGCATTCATCTGGTGTTCCTTTGCAGTGGCTGGAGGCCCTGGTGTGCCCATTTTCTCTTTCTGCCTCTCTTTCCCTCTCAAATAAATAAAATATATTAAAATACTAAGGATTGGTATAAAGGCCAGAGAAACCAAGCTGGGCATGGTGGTGTACGCCTTTAATCCCAGCACTTGGGAGGCAGAGGTAGGAGGATTGCCGTGAGTTCGAGGCCACCCTGAGACTCCATAGTGAATTCCACATCAGCCTGGGCTACAGAGAGACCCTACCTTGAACCCCCCCCCCCCCAAAAAAAAAAAGCCTTAAACCAGGTGTGGTGGTACATGCCTGCAATCCTAGCTCTTGCAAATTAGAGGCAGGAGCAACAGAAGTTCAAGGTCATCCTCTGCTACATGGAGAGGTTGATGCCAGCCTGGGATACATGAGATCTTATCACAAACAAGGAAAATTAATTAAAAACTTGTTTTGGAGCTGGGTGTGGTAGCGCATGCCTTTAATCCCAGCACTTGGGAGGCAGAGGTAGGAAGATCACTGTGAGTTTGAGGTCATCCTGAGACTACATAGTGGGCTAGAGTGAGACCCTACCTCGAAAAACAAACAAACAAACAAAACCCCAAAAAACAAAAAAAACAACTTGTTTTTGTCTGTAGAGGTTGTTTAACAGTTAAGGTGCTTGCCTGCAAAGCCAAAGGACCCAGGTTTGATTATCCAGTACCCACACAAGCCAGATGCACAAGGTGGCACATATATCTAGAGTTTATTTGCAGTGGCTAGAGCCCTTGGCATGCCTATTCTCTGTTTTTCTATCTGCCTATTTCTTTATCACATAAACAAATAAAAATATTAAAAACTTTGTTGTATCATTATATGAGTAACAGAAAGCAGGATTCTTCCCCCCATCCCAAGGTAGGGTCTCTCTCTCTAGCCCAGGCTGATCTGGAACTCACTCTTTAGTCCCAGGCTGGCCTTGAATTCACAGTGATCCTCCTACCACTGACTCCTGAATGCTGGGATTAAAGGTGTGTGCCATCATTACTGAAAAGCAGGAAATTTTAAAAAAATGGAGGATTTTTTAAGAATTTATTTGAGAGATAAAGAGGCTTGGGGGGTGGTCAGAATATGGGCACTCCAGGACTTCCAGCTGCTGTAAATGAACTTCAAATGCACTTGCCACCTTGTGTATCTGGCTTATGTGGGTCCTGGAGAATTGAATGTGGGTCCTTTGGCTTTGCAGGCAAGTGTCTTAACTGCTAAGATATCTCTCCAGCCCCTCCCCCCCCTTTTTTCTGTTTTTTTCAAGGTAGGTTCTCACTGTGGTCCAAGCTGACCTGGAATTAGTCTCAGGATGGCCTTGAACTCAGGGTAGTCCTCCTACCTCTGCCTCCTAAATGCTGGGATTAAAAGGTGTGCGCTACCATGCCTGGCCTCTTTTTTTGTTTTTTCGAGGTAGGGTCTCACTCTGGTGCAGGCTGACCTGGAATTCACTATGTTTTTTTTTTTTTCTTTTTCTCTAAGACAGGGTCTGACTCTGTAGCCCAGGATGGCTTTGAACATGTGATTCTCCAGCTTTACACTTCCAATTGCTAGAGCTACATTTGTGTGCCACCCTGCCCAATTTATAACCTTGTTTTGTAAAGGATAATTGTTAATATTTTGTTATTTCTGTTTTATTTTATTTATTGGTTTTGGTGCTGAGTATAAAATCTAGGACATTGAGCAACCTGAGTGTGTGCTCTGTCACTGAAATACACTTCCAGCTCTACATGGATTCTGATTTTTTTGTTTGTTTGTTTGTTTTTAAGGTAGGGTTTCACTCTAGCCCAGGCTGACCTGGAATTCACTATGTAGTCTCACGGTGGCTTCGAACTCACGGTGATCCTCCTACCTCTGCTTCCCCAGTGCTGGGATTAAAGGTGTGAGCCACCACATCCGGCTGTATTCTGATTCTTTATAAATATTTTATTGATTTGAGAGAGAGAAAGAATATGAATGAGCATGCCATGGTTTCTTGCTACTGCAGATGTACTTCAGATGCATGCACTACCCTATGTATATGGCTCTTCGTGGTCACTGGGGAATCAAACCTGGGTCCTTTTTTGCCGGCAAGTACCTTAACCACAAAGCCATCTTTCCAGTCCTTGATTTTTTTTTTTGAAGGGTAAATTAAATTATATTTATTTTAGAAAGAATTAAGGCAACAGGGAAAACAAAGTAGGTAAGCACCTACTCAAAAGTAGTTCTTGGAATTTGCAGAAAAATGGATGGACCTGGAAAGGATTATACTAAGTGAGGTAACCCAGGCCCAGAAAGCCAAGCGCCACATGTTCTCTCTCATACGTGGATCCTAGCTACAGATGATTGGGCTTCTGTGTGAGAATGAAAATACTTAGTAGCAGAGGCCAGTAAGTTGAAAAGGAGACATAAAGGGAAGAGAAAGGGAGGGAGGAGGATACTTAGTAGGCTGATATTGTATATATGTAATTATAATGATTGTAATGGGGAGGTAGTATGATGGAGAATGGAATTTCAAATGGGAAAGTGTGGGGGTGGGGAGGGAGGGAATTACCATGGGACATATTTTGTAATCATGGAAAATGTTAATAAAAATTAAAAAAAAAATAAAAGTTGTTCTTGGGGCTGGAAAAGATGACTCAGTAGTTAGGTGCTTGCTGCAAAGCCTCACTGTCTGGGTTTGATTACCTAGTGCCCACATAAAGTCATATGCACAAAGTAGCACATGCATCTGGAGGCCCTGGTGTGCCTAGTCTCTATTCTCTCTCTCTCTCTCTCTCTCTCTCTCTGCTTGCAAATAAATAAACATTAAAAAAAAAAAGTAATCTGGGCGTGGAGCGCATTCCTTTAATCCCAGCACTCGGAAGGCAGAGGTAGGAGGATTGCCATTAGTTCAAGGCCACCCTGAGAATACATAGTATATTCCAGGTTAGCCTACCTACAAAAAAAACCAACAAAAACAAACCAAACCAAACAAAAACAAACAAATAAATACAAGAAAGAAGGTCTTTCCCTAGGGAGAGGAGAGCAGGAAGAAAATCTCCCTCATTTAGGAAAAAGACTGTTACTGGGGTGGAAAATGAAGAGCGGAAGGAAGAGAAGAGAAGGTCTGAAGAAGGGGAGATGAATGCATGGACTCTTTTTTTTTTTCTTTTGTTTTTTGAAGTAGGGTCTCTCTAGCCTAGGCTGACCTTGAACTCACTATGTAGTCTCATGCTGGCCTTCAACTCACAGCCATCCTTCTACCTAGGCCTTCCAAGTGCTGGAATTAAATGCATGCCCGGCCTAATTTTATTTGTATGTATTTTAATATTTTTAGTTATTTGCAGGGGGGGGAGAGAGGAAGAGAGGTCATCTAGCTGCTACATATGAACTCAGATGCATGTGCCACTGTGCATCTGTCTTTTATGGTTACTAAGGAATCAAACCTGGGTCCTTAGGCTTCACACACAAGCACCTGAACCACTAAACCATCTCTCCAGCCCCTGATCTTTTTATGTATATATATAATTTATATATATTTTTGTATATTTATATATATAATTATATATATATATATATATATATATATATATATATATATGATTTTTTTTTTTTTTGAAGTAGGGTCTCACTCTGGTCCAGGCTGACCTGCAATTCAGTATGTAGTCTCAGGGTGGCCTTGTACTTCTGCTTCCTGGGTGCTGGGATTAAAGGCATGTGCATCCACCCCTGGCCTCTTTGATTTTATATTTAAATGGGTTCTGGGGAATTGAACCGAGGTCCTTTGGCTTTGCAGGCAAGCACCTTAACCACTAAGCCATCTCTCCAGCCCTAGGAATTTTTTTTTAATTTTTTTTTGAGGCAGGTCCAACAGACTGGTCTTTTTTTTTTCCTTTTAATACAAGAGTGAGAGAGAGAGAGAATTGGTGTGCCAGGCCTCCAGTCACTGTAACGGGACAACAGACAGATGCACCACCTTGTGCACATGTGCGATCTGTGTCACCTTGTGCATCTGGCTTATGTGGGATCTGGAGAGTCACGTATGAGTGTCCTTAGCCCTTGTAGGCAAGTGCCTTAACCACTAAGCCATCTCTCCAGCCTTTTTTTTTTTTTCCTTTCATTGTGGTTTTTCAAGATAGGGTCTTGTTCTAGTCCAGGCTTACCTGGAGTTTTGTCTCACGGTGGCCTTGAACTCACAGCGATCCTCCTACCTCTGCTTCCCCAGTGCTAGGAGTTAAGGCTTGAGCCACCCCACCCAGCTCTCTGTAGGATTTTAAAGACATTGGATCTCATTGAAATTGTTGAGTCTTTGAAGCTAATACAGTCAGCTGGTACTCTCAGTATTACATTGTTGATCTTTTTCAGAAATAGACTTTGGAACCAGCCCAGCTTGCTGAGTAACTGCTGTTCCTGAAGCAGACAGCAGAGCCCTTGACCTTAGCTTGTCCCCTTTTATTTTGGGTGTACTCTCAGTTCAGGCAAGCAGTGAAAGCTGAATGCATGTGAAAAGCCAATGATTTCATCCTTGATCTTCTGTACAAAATCAAGTTAAGGGACACACACCTTGGCTTCTTTTCCCTTTGCACATGCTAGGATGTAGTAAATTAAAGATAATGAATTTGAAGGGTGCTACCATGAACCATTATTTTTTCTTTGTTGGAAGGGAATTTGGGGATTTTCTGGTTCATCTTTCTGTCCTTTCCTCTAGAGGCTAAGGGAGGTAAGGGTGACTTGCTTTAGCTGCAAATTTAAATTCTTGGTGATTTGGGAACTTGAGTAATATTGACAGTGTCCTTTTTCCTGTAATGATTCTGATTTGGATGGTAAATTATATAGTTACCCCCTACTATCTATTTCAGTGCTTAGTAAATTATCAGTTTTCTGCAGCTTCTTGATGTTTTGCTGAAATGCTTTGTGAAAGTGTTTTATGTTCCTTCATCCAGCAGTTTATATTTAATTATTTAATTTTTCAAAAAATTGTTTATTTGTCAGAGAAACAGGAAAAAAGTGAGAGAATGGGTGTGCCAGGGCTTCCACTGCAAACAAACTCCAGATGTGTGTGCCCCCTTGTGCATCTGGTTAACGTAGGTCCTGGGGAATTGAACCTTGGTTTCCTTTGGCTTTGCAAGCAAACACTGAGCCATTCCTCCATCCTTTTTCTTTCTTTCTTTTTTTTTTCCTTGAGGTAGGATTTCACTCTAGCTCAGGCTGACCTGGAATTCACTACGTAATCTCAGGGTGGCCTTGAACTCTCAGGGAATCCTCTTGCGTCTGCCTTCCAAGTGCTGGGATTAAAGGCGTGCACTACCATGCCTGGCTTAATCATTTAATTAAAAAGTATTTTATTGGGCTGGAGAGATGGCTTAGTGGTTAAGCGCTTGCCTGTGAAGCCTAAGGACCCCGGTTTGAGGCTCGGTTCCCCAGGTCCCACGTTAGCCAGATGCACAAGGGGGCGCACGCGTCTGGAGTTCGTTTGCAGAGGCTGGAAGCCCTGGCGTGCCTATTCTCTCTCTCTCCCTCTACCTGTCTTTCTCTCTGTGTCTGTCACTCTCAAATAAATAAATAAATAAATAAAATTTTAAAAAAAAGAAAGAAAAAAAAGTATTTTATTATGTGATTGCTTTGGCAGCACATATACAAAATTTTTTTGTAATTAATTTGCAAGGGGAGGGCCCATGAGAATAGGTATACCAGGGTCTCTAGCCACTGCAAACGAACTCTAGATGTATGTACCACTTTATGCATCTGACATTACATGGGTACTAGGGAATTGAACCCCGGTCGTTAGGTATTGCAGGTGAACACGTTAACTGCCAAACCATCTCTCCAGCCCTCATTTAATTAAAAAAAAAAAAAAATATATATATATATATATATTTATTTGTGAGGAGAGAGAATGGGTGTGATAGAGCCTTTTGCCACTGCAAGCAAGCAAACTCTAGATGTTTGTACCATGTTGTACATCTGGCTTTATGGGGAATTGGAGTAACTGGATAGCAGGCTTCACAAGTGAGTACCTTTAACTGCTGAGATATTTCCCTATCCCATTTGTTTTCTGAGGTGGGGGGTTGAGGTAGGGTGTCACTCTAGCCCAGGCTGACTTGGAATTCACCATGCAGTCTCAGGGTGGCCTTGAACTCACAATGATCCACCTACCTCTGCCTCAAGAGTGATGATATTGAATGCCTGTACTAACCTGCCTGGCTCTCCACTTTTTTTTTTCTAGTTTTGTTTAGTTTTTCGAGGTAGGGTCTCATGCTAGTCCAGGCTGACCTGTAACTCACAATATAATCTCAGGGTGGCCTCAAACTCTCAGCAATCTTTCTACCTCTGCCTCTCAAGTGCTGGGATAAAAGGCATGAGCCACCACGCCTGGCTTCCATTTGTTTTTTAAGTTGTAAAAGGTAAGCATGTGGACTTAAGTGGAAAAAATTATGTCAGCTCTCTTTTAACCACTTGAGCCCTCTCCCCAGCCCCAACACTTCCCTTTTAAAAAAGAAAAACTGTTTTTGAACTATTTTATTGTTATTAATTTTTTAATCTTTTAATTTTTTTTTTTTTCAAGGTAAGATCTCACTCTATCCCAGGCTGACCTGGAACTTACTATGTAGTCTCAGGGTAGCCTCGAACTCACAGTGATCCTCTTACCTCTCCCTCCTTAGTGCTGGGATATGTGCCACCATGCCCAGCTCAGTTTGTTTTTTGGCTTTTTGAGGTAGGGTTTCACTGTAGTCCAGGCTGACCTGGAATTCACTGTGTAGTCTCAGGGTGGCCTCGAACTCACGGTGATCCTCCTACCTCTGCCTCCTGAGTGCTGGGATTAAAGGTGTGTGCCACCATGCCTGGCTAAATTTTTTTTTTCAAGGAGTTTTATTTATGAGAGAGAGAGAGAAGGGGGTGGAGGGAGAGAGAGAAAGAAAGAATGGCCATGCCAGGGCCTCTAGCCACTGCAAATGAACTTCAGATGCTTGTGCCACCATGTGCATCTATCTGGCTTATGTGGGACCTGGAGAATTGAACCTGGGACCTTAGGCTTCACAGGCATGTATTTTAACCACTAAGCCATCTCTCCAGCCCTATTTTTGTTTTTTTATTTGAGAGGGGGGAGGGAGAGAATGAGAATTGGTGTGCCAGGGTCTCTGCCATTGCAGTCAAACTCCAGATGCTTACACCACTTAGTGGGCATGTGCAAGCTTGCCCTTGCCTCACCTTTGTGCATCTGACTTATGTGGGATCTGGAGAGTAGAACCTGGGTCCTTAGGCTTCATAGGCAAGTGTTTTCACTGCTAAGCCCCCTGTCAAGCCCTATTTGTTTATTTTCTTTCTTTCTTTTTTTTCGAGGTAGGGTCTCAACTCTTGCCCAGGCTGACCTGGAATTCACTATGTAGTCTCAGGGTAGCCTCAAACTCATGGCAATCCTACCTCTGCCTCCCAAGTGGTGGGATTAAAGGTGTGTGCCACCACTCCCACCTTATTTTTATTTTGTTTATTTGAGAGAGAGAGAGAGAGATGGAGGGAGGGAGAGAAAGATGCAGATAGAGAATGTGTGCATTAGGGCTTCCAGCCACTGCAAATGACCTCCAGATGCACCACCTTGTGCATCTAGCTTATGTGCGTCCTGGGGACTTGAACCTGGGTCCTTTTGCTTTACAGGCAAGTGCCTTAACTGCTATGCTCTCTCTCTAGCCCCCACCTTTCTTTAATCTCAGTAGGAGGACCACTGTGAGTTCTGAGGCCAGTTTGAGACTACATAGTGAATTCCAGGTTATTCTGGGCTAGAGTATGACTACCTCAAACAAACAAAACAAACCCCCAAAAGGAAACAAAAAATATCTGAGAGTATAAAATAGCTCCTTTTGTTTTTTAGTGACTTTTCCCCTGGGCTGCATTTTAAATCTGAATCCAAAAATCACATTATGGTTGGTTAAGAGTTAGTATTGTTTAGCATAATGTGGTACTGATGTGAAATACCAACTTCCTAATTGTCAGGTTCAGGAGGAACGACTCTGAGACAGTTTCTAGGTCTAAGGTTTTATTTAATGTCTGTGAGAGCGTGGCAGAGTACCCATGAGTCAATCTATGATGGCAGAGTTTTTCCTGTCAGAACTGTGCAGAAAAGTTTAGTCAAGTTACCATTATAGTAGGTAGGGGTTCTAAGATTTTAGACCTAATTTGAGAAAACAGGGAAGATGGAAAAGACAACTCTTCTTGATGTCTTTTCATTTATTTATTGGTGGTGGGGGGAGAGAATGGGTGTGCCAGGGCCTGTAGCCACTGCGGACAAACTCCAGACACATATGTCACCATGTGCATCTGGCTTATGTGGGACCTGGAGAATCAAACCTGGGTCCTTAGGCTTTGCAGGCATGCGCCTTAACCCCGACCCATCTCTGCAGCTCTATTTGTTCATTTTATAAAATCACATATTTTATAATAAAAAAGTCAAAAATATGGGGTTAGGGAGATTGTTCAGTGGTTGAAGGCACTTGCTTGCAAAGCCTGCCAGCTCAGGTCCATTTCTGTGTCACTCATATTAAAAATTGGATTCTGGGCATGGTGGGTGGTGCATGCCTTTAATCCCAGTACCTGGGAGACAGAGGTAGGAGGATCACCATGAGTTTGAGGCCATTCTAAGACTACATAGTGAATTTCAGGTCAACTTGGGCTAGAGTGAGACCCTACCTCAAACACATACACACACATACAAAGAAATGAAGGAAGGAAGGAAGAAAGAAAAAAAAGTGATGCATGCATCTCCACGTGTATTCATGGATGCATACAGATGTATAGATAAATAAAAATTTTAAAAAATATGATCTAAATTACTCCCTGGCTTCTGTGTAGTATTTACTATGAAATCATTGATCTCAATCACTGTTTATGTGTAATTGTTAGGTTGTGTCTTAATGTAGTTAGTTTTGAGATGAGAGCTTGGTGGCTGGTCTTGAACCACTGGTCTCAAGTTGTCCTTTTGCCTTAGTCTCCCTAGTAGCTGTAATACGGACACCTGCTGATTCACACCTGACTTTAGATGCCTTTGAAAGAAAGAAAGTTCAGAGTTTTGGGGGTTTAATGTCTAGATCAGTCACTGCATATGAAACAAGAAAGCATAGGGCATTTTTCAGTTCTTTTCTTAAGTGGATATAAGAATTTTGAACAACATATATGGAGAGGGGATTCCTAATGATGGAAGGCTACTTAAAGATGAATGCTTTTGGCTGGATAGGTGTGGTGATACAAGCCTTTAATCCCAGCAGTTGGGAGGCAGAGGTATGAGGATTGATGTGAGTTTGAGTCCAGCCTGAGATGGGTTGGGGGGGCGGAGATAGAGATAATAGTTCCAGGATAGTCTGGGCTAGAGTGAGACCCCCCCACCTTAGAAAAAAACAAGTAGAAAACCCCAAAAGATGAATGCTTTTGCTCAAAGTAGTGAAATTGAGTTGAAATACTGAAAACCAAACAGGAGATAATTTTATTAAGTGTTTCAGGTTGCTTTGTCGTTCTTACAGTCAAAAATGATGAGCAAGAGGCGGGCATGGTGGTGTACGCCTTTAATCCCAGTACTTGGAAGGCAGAGGTAGGAGGATCACTGTGAGTTTGGGGCTACCCTGAGACTACATAGTGAATTCCAGGTCAACCTGGACTAGAGCGAAACCCTACCTTGAAAAACAAAACAAAAAAGATGAGCAATTGATATTTCATTCACTTGTTTTCAGTTCCTCTTTGTGCTTTAAATAGTTTTTTTCTCTTGACTTACTCTTTTTGTTGAAAGTACTGTAGCATGTGATCATGTGATGATAGTTATATGGATCCTGGGTTGTTGCTGTAGGGGCTCATTTCTAGTTATAGGATGGTTTTGATTTACCTACTTGCTACTTCAAAAATGAGCTCATTTCTTTAAACCACTAACCTGGATTCTGGTGGATAAACAAGTTTTTTTTGTTTTTTTTTTTTGAGAAAGAGCTTGTTCGCTATGTTTTAGCAGCTACTTGCTAAGTGTGCTGCTTCTTAACTGAGAAAAAACGAGGCTTGCTGACAGTAGATGGTTTTGTAGGCCTGTAGAACCGACAGCATGTTCAGCAGTGAAAACAATGGCATCTGTCTTTGCTGGCTTCTCTGTTGTTCAGTGTGTCATGAAAATGTTCCCCCACAATTGGCCTCACCTGCTGACTCATCTCCCAGCCCCAGATACCCATGTCCCCTGTATTATTTAAAGTTGTGATTGAGAGTAAAAGAAACCAGTCTTAGAATGTGAAGAAAAGAATAGATCAAGGTGCCGGGCGTGGTGGCGCATGCCTTTAATCCTAGCACTCGGGAGGCATAGGTAGGAGGATCATTGTGAGTTCGAGGCCACCCTGAGACTACATAATGAATTCCAGGTCAGCCTGGGCTAGAATGAGACCCTACTAAAAACCAAAAAAAAAAAAAAAAAGAGAGAATAGGTCAAGGAAATCCCCTAATTCATCCCCTACTCACAGGGCTTCAACCCTCAAAAAGAAGCATCCCTGTGGCAGATGCCTTAGTTGGTAGTTGTAAGTAGTGACGTTGCTGCTCTGAGTGCCCTTGGGACCTCTTAAAGAGCCCAGCACTTCTATGAAGGAATCTATGGGGAGAACTTTGTATCCTGAAATCAGAAACATTCAGAAGTGGCTGAGATGCTGGGCATGGGCCATGGTGGTGTGCTCATGCTTTTATTACCAGCCCTCAGGAGATAGGGGGAGGTAGAGGTAGGAGGATCACTGTGTGTTCGAGGCCACCCTGTGACTACATAGTGAATTCTAGGTCAGCCTGGACTACAGCGAGACCAAAACACAAACAAAAAAGTGACCCAGAGCAGCTTGGAGCAGGAACACATTGATGCCTGTTCTGTGTGCCTCAGGACTGTGGGATGTTGCGAAGAGTGACCTTTGTCCCTGAAAGTTTTTATATTTTTTTTTATTATTATTATTTTAAATTTTATTTATTTATTTGAGAGAGATACAGAAATAGAGAAAGAGGTAGGGAGGGAGGAAGAATAGGAATGCCAGGGCCTCCAGCCACTGCAAACTCCAGACGTGTGCACCACCTTATGCATCTGGCTTACGTGGGTCTTGGGGAGTCAAACCTGGGTCCTTTGGTTTTACAGGCAAATGCCTCAACCGCTAAGCCATCTCTCCAGTTCCCTATTCTTCTTCTTATTTGATTTTTGGTTTTTCAAGGTAGGGTTTCACACTAGCTCAGGCTGACCAGGAATTTACTAGGTAATCTCAGGGGGGCCTCGAACTCATGGTGATCCTCCTACCTCTGCCTCCCAAGTGCGGGGATTAAAGGTATGCAACACCACACCTGGCAATTTTTTTTTTTTTTTTTGTCAAAGAGGAGAGAGAGAGAGAGAATTGGTATGCCAGGACCTGTAGTCACTAAAATTGAACTCCAGACGTGTGTGCCATCTTGTGTGCGTGCATGACCTTGCATCCTTGCATCACTTTGTGCATCTGGCTTACATGGGACCTGGAGAGTAGAACATGAGTCCTTAGCCTTCACAGGCAAGTGCTTTAACCACTAAGCAGTCTTCCTAGCCCCCTGAAAGTTTTAAAATATAACTAGAACATTAACTTGATGAAGGGAGAGGGACAATGGAATATTTAGGGATTAGCTCACCAATTAATGTATAAGCAAAATTACTTGATAGTTATTCTTTCTTTAAATTTTTTTTGTTTTTATTTTATTTATTTATTTGCGAGTGACAGACAGAAGGAGGGGGGAGAGAGAGAGAAAGAGAGAAAAAAGAGAAAAAAAGAATGGGCGCGCCAGGGCTTCCAGCCATTGCAGACGAACTCCAGATGTGTGCGCCACCTTGTTCATCTGGCTAACATGGGTCCTGGGGAATCAAGCCTCGAACTGGGGTCCTTAGGCTTCACAGGTAAGCGCTTAACTGCTAAGCCATCTCTGCAGCCCTGATAGTTATTCTTTTGAAACATCTCACTGTGTAGCCCAGCCTGGCCTTGAACTTGGGATCCTTCTCAGTATTGGGATTGGTTAATAATGGTAATTGAGGCTTATTTAAATTTATTTTAAGCTCTTAGATCATTGGCTTGGATTTCTCTCTATATATTTGCACGTATATGTATGGGCATGCTAAGGTTTCTTGCCACTGCAGAATGCCAGATTTTTACAGCAGGCTTTATGTGGGTGCTGGAAAAATCAAACCAGGGCTGCCTTTCCAAGTAAGTGCCTTTAACCAGCACTTGGGAGGCAGAGGTAGGAGGATCACCATGAGTTCGAGGCCACCCTGAGATTACATAGTAAATTCCTTCCTTCTTTCCTTCCTTCCTTCTTTCCTTCCTTTCTCCCCCCCCCCTCTTTTTCTTTTTGTTTGAAATAAAGTCTCTCTGTGTATGAGCACAGGGTTGTGTGAGGTTGCAGGATAGCCTTGGGTGAGGGTCCTATCCTTTTGCCTTGTTGGAGACGGCTCTCTTTGTTGTTTGATGCAGCAGGCTGGCTGACCCACAAGCTTCCAGGTTTTCTCCTGTCTACACTTGCCATCTCCTTAAGCACTAGGAGTATAAGCACACACTACCATGCTTAGCTTTATATGTGTTCTGTGATCCTAATACAGATTGTCTGTCACACTTGCACAATAAGCACTTTTCCCACTGAGCCATATTTCAAGGCCCTAAATGCTCTTCTTTTGTCTGAGCACAGTCTTGTGTTAACTGAGCATCTAGTGGGAGAGATAAGGCAGGCAGGTCTCTTCCCAAGTGCAGCAGGTAAGAGGCAGTTTGGCCTAGGATCTTGCTTTTTGTTCCCATAGGTGATATTATTTATTATTACTGTGTTGGGGATGGATTGCAGGGTTTCATGCAAGCTAGGTAAGTACTCTGCCACTGAGCTAGTCACCCAGTCCCTTAAAAAATATTTATTTGTAAGCAGAGAGATACAGAAGCAAGACAGAGAATGGGCAGCCCAGGGATTCCAGCTGTTGAAAATGGACCCCAGATGCATGTTCCACTTTGCGCATCTGGCTTTACATGGGAACTAGGAAATTGAACTTAGGTTGTTAGGCTCTGTAGGTAAGTACTTTAACCCTGATCCATCTTTCTAGCCCACAATATTTTTGTTTACTTAGAGAGATAAAGTAAAAGTGCCTGACAACCAGTTCCAGGGAGATGGTGACAGATACTATCATCGCTTAAAACTCATCAAAACAGAAATCCCGGGCTGCAGGGAATGCAACACTAAATCAAACTTCTAACAAGCCTGTCAAGACTCAGGGAACATTGTGGAAGAAAGAGTGGAAAGACAAGGTGGCACGTGTGTCTGGAGTTTGTTTTCAGTGGCTAGAGGGCCCAGTGCACCCATTCTCTCTCTCTCTCAAATAAAATATTTTTTTCTTTTTTTAAATTTTTTAAATTTTTATTAGCATTTTCCATGATTTTAAAAAAATATCCCATGTTAATTCCCCCCCACTTTCTCCTTTGAAATTCCATTCTCCACTATATTACCTCCCCAGCTCAATCATTGTACTTACATATATACAATATCAACCTATTAAGTACCCTCCTCCCTTCCTTTCTCTTCGCATTGTTTTTTAATTGACAGCTTCCATAATGTAGACAATAAGCCATGGTACTTCCCAACGTCCCACTATTCCCTTTGCATTTTCACTCTCCATCATATCCCCTCCCCCTCTCAATCAGTCTTTTCTTTTATTTTGACATCATCATCTTTTCTTCCCATTATGATGGTGTTTGTAGGTAGTGTCAGGCACTGCAAGGTCATGGATATCCAGGCCATTTTGTGTCTGGAAGAGTGCATTATAAGCCGTCCTCCCCTTCCTTTGGCTCTCACATTCTCCCCTCTCCCTCCTCCACGATGGGCTCTGATCTGTGGAAGGTGTGATAGAGATGTCTCAGTGCTAAGCACTCCTCTCAACGCTGTTGTGCCTTCTGAGTCATCCCAAGTTCACCACCATCAGAAAAGAGGAGTTTTCTCTAACCAAAAGTGAGAGTAGTCTTCGTACATGGTATGAACATTAAGAGAAGTGCTTACTATGCCTGACATTTTTTTAAAAAATATTTTTATTTTATTTATAAGAGGCACAGAGAGAGAGGGAAAGTGGTAGATAGAGAGAATGGGTGTACCACCTTGTGTATCTGGCTTATGAGGGTCCTGAGGAATCGAACCTAGGTCCTTTGGCTTCGCAGGTAAATGCCTTAACCACTAAGCCATCTCTCCAGCCCTTGTTTGGCTTTTTGAGAAAGGATCTCACTGTGCAGCACAGTCTAATTTGGAACTTACTGTGTAGCCCATGTTGGCCTTGCACTTGGAGTGATCTGTCTGTCTGAGCTTCAGTATGAGCCACCATGCCCAATCAAATATCAAATAAAATATTTTTTTAAAAAAGAGAGGAAGAATGGGCATGCCAGAACTTCTAGCCAGATGTATGCCCAGGCTTACTTATATCCTGGGGAATCAAACCTGGGCGCTTTAGTTTTGCAGGTAAGTGCCTTAACTCTCCATCCCAAGAGTATAACCTCTAAAAAAATATAATTAGCCAGGTGTAGTGGTACATGCCTTTAATCCCAGCACTTGGGAGGCAGAGGTAGGAGGATCACTGTGAGTTCAGTTTCAGCATGAGCTACAATGAGACCCTACCTGAAACTCCTTCCCCCCCAAAAGAAAGTAAAGGGAGGGGATTATGATCAGAATACATTGTATGATTGTATAAGGATTGTCAGCCAGATGTGGTGGTGCATACCTTTAATCCCAGCACTTGGGTGGCAGAGGTGGGAAGATGGCTGTGAGTTTGAGGCCAGCCTGGGACTAAAGTGAGTTAGATGTCAGCTTGGGCTAGAGTGAGATCCTGTTTCAAAAAAAGAATGTCAGTAGGGCTGGAGAGATGGTTTAGTGGTTAAGGTGCTAGTCTATGAAGCCTAAGGATCCATGTTTGATTCTCCAGATTCCATGTTAGCCAGTCACAAAAAGGTGAGGCAAACACAAGGTCGCACATGCCCACTAGGTGGTGAAAGCGCCTGGAGTCGGATTGCAGTGACTGAGGCCCTGGCACTCCAGTTCTCCCTCTCTCTCGCTCTTAAAGCCAATAAAAAGTAAAATTTTTAAAAATATTTTTTAATGTATTTTTAAATTATTTATTTATTTATTTGAGAGCAACAGACACAGAGAGAAAGACAGATAGAGGGAGAGAGAGAGAATGGGCGCGCCAGGGCTTCCACCCTCTGCAAACTAACTCCAGACGTGTGCGCCCCCTTGTGCATCTGGCTAACGTGGGACCTGGGGAATTGAGCCTCGAACTGGGGTCCTTAGGCTTCACAGGCAAGCGCTTAACCACTAAGCCATCTCTTCAGCCCAAAAAGTAAAATATTTTAATAAGATAAAAATTACTTACTTATTAGCAAGCAGAGAGAGAGACAAGAGAGACAGAGAATGGGCACACCAGAGCCTCCAGTCACTGCAAAAGAACTCCAGATACATGTGCCACTTTGTGCATCTGGCTTTATGTGGGTCCTGGGGAATTGAACTGGGGTTGTTAAGCTTTGCAGGCAAGTGCCTTAACCCCTAAGCCATCTCTCCAACCCATAAAATTCAACAATAACAAAAAAGTAAAAGTATGAGCACACTGAGGTCTCCTGCTACTGCAAATGAACTCCACATGTATGTGCCACTTTGGGCATCTGGCTTTACTTGAGCACTGGGGAATTGAACCCTGGCTGTCAGGGTTTGCAAGCAAGTTCCTTTAATTGCGGAGCCATCTTCCAAACCTCTCCACCTTGCTGTGTTTTTTTAATTTTATTGATAATTTCCATAATTATAGACATTAAACCATGACAATTCTCTCCCCTTCCCCACTATCCCCTTTGCAAATCCACTGTCCAATATATCTTCTTCCCTTCTCAGTTTTTATTTTGTTGTTATCTTTTCTTCCTATGAGGGTCTTGTGAAGGTAGTGCTAGACATTGTGAGGTCATAGATACTGAGGCCAGTTTGTGTCTGAACGATTGCATTGTAAGCAGTCCTACCCTGCCGTTTTAATATATCATCAGCTTTTGCAGAATTTTCCTTTCAAAATTGAATTCACATACAATTCTTTTATTTATTTGTTTTTTGGTTTCTTGAGGTAGGGTCTTGCTGTAGCCCAGGCTGACCTGGAATTCACCATGTAGTCTCAGGGTAGCCTCAAACTTGCAGCAATTCTCCTACCTCTGACTCCTAAGTGCTGGAATTAAAGGCGTGCACTCAAGTATAATTCTTATTATTGTCTTCTTTATAGATAGCAAACTTTTTGAAACATGCTTCTGCAGCAGGGGTGGAGTAACAGATGTGCTGTGGTCCCCATGATGAAGCAGGAGGAGCTGGGAGAAGCCATGGGTCAGCATTCTTCTAACCCTTATCAAAATATTCACATTTTCTTGGGGGAGATTGCAGATGCTATTGGTGGAAGAAATGGCACTGAGTATTGGATTGATAGCCTCAACGGTGGAACCAGTCCTTCTCTAGCATTGAGCAGTCTTAGCAGATGCTGTCAGGCATTGACTAAGATTGGCTATTTTCAGAAAGCATATCTGTGTGACAGAAGTATCCAGAACAATGGGATTTCTGGCTTAGTTGGTGCATTTAGTGAAGTGTTAGATCATTATTCATGGGTGGAGTGGATGGACAGCAGGGGAAAATTAAAGAGGTTTTTTCCCCCCCCCCTGTGTGCAGCTTGGGTGGAAACATTGTGCTACATCAAAAAGAAAGCCGGTTAAGGTTAGAGTTGGGAGTGATTGGAATGGAGAGTTGAAGCTGTTGTCTGTGCCCTTCGAGTCACTTCAAGATGAATGCCATTTGTGCCTATGCTTGTCCTTTCTGTTAGACATTGGCAATGAAGAAAACTCAGTATTGTTGCTTAGCAACCAGGAAGATGCACTCACTATGTCTTTATGGCTAGTAGCACACTATTCCAATTTCTTAAAATACTTGATGTAAAGACTTTTCCTCTTTTAAACACTTTTTTTGGAAGTGGGATATTGCTATGTTGTCTCAGGTGACTTTGAGCTCAAATGATCCTCAGTCTCCCAAGTAGCTAGGAGACTATAGGTGTTGGCTTTTCTGCCTTTTTGTTTTGTTTTTCCAGGCAGGGTCTCTCTCTAGCCCAGACTGACCTGGAATTCACTATGTAGCCTCAGAGTGGCCTTGAACACGTGGTGATCCTCCTACCTCTGCATCCCAAGTGCTGGTATTAAAGGCTTGTGCTACCATGCCTGGCTTTTTCCCTGCTTTTTTTTTTTTTTTTTTTGGTTTTTTGAGGTAGGGTCTCACTCTGGTCCAGGCTGACCTGGAATTAACTCTCTAGTCTCAGGGTGGCCTTGAACTCACAGGGATCCTCCTACCTCTGCCTCCTGAGTGCTGGGATTAAAGGTGTGTGCCACCATGCCTGGCTCTTTCCCTGCATTTTTAAAACAAACACAAACAAAGGCCATTCCCTTCCCCAGAATAACCCTATTGTGATCATTGCAGAAAACATAAAAAATGAGAAATATTCACTCAAAACTCCACAACATACTGTAGAAAACACAAAAACGAAATACAACCTATTGATAACTATTAGCATTTTGATAAATGTTCTCAAATAATTTGTTTATGTATGTATATATATATGTTGATATTTGTATGTTTATACAGTATTGTATAGCTGTAAATTATTCTTTTTTTAATATCTCTGGTATTTGTAATAGTATATTTTTCATCTCTAATTTTATTAATTTGTTTGTCTTCTATTTCTTTTGGTCAGATTTTCCTTTTTTAAATATTTTATTTATTTATTTATTAAGAGAGGGAAAGAAGCAGCGTGTGAGAGAGAAAGAGAATAGGCGTACCAAGGATTCTAGCCACTGCAGGTGAACTCCAGGTGTATGTGCCACCTTGTGCATGTGGTTTATGTGGGTTCTGGGGAGTTGAACCGAGGTCCTTTGGTTTTGTAGGTGTCTTAACTGCTAAGCCATCTCTCCAGCCCATATTCTTTTTTTTTTTTTTTTTTGTCTTTACATATTCTATTTTTTCTCAAATTTTATTAACATTCTCCATGATTATAAAAAATATCCTCCCTAATTTCCCTTTGAAATTCCATTTTCCATCATATCCCATCCCCATCTCAATCAGTCTCTTTTTATTTTGATATCATGATGTTTTTCTCTTATGATGGTCTTGTGTAGGTAGTGTCTGGCACTATAAGGTCATGGATATCCAGGCCATTTTATGTCTGGAGGGAGCATGTTGTAAGGAGTCCTACCCTTCCTTTGGCTCTTAAATTCTTTCCACCACCTCTTCTGCATTAGACCTTGAGCCTTGGAAGGTGTGATTGAGATGTTACTCAGTACTGCAGTCACTTCTTTCCAGCACTATGATACCTTCTGAGTCATCAACTGCCATCTGAAAAGAGAAGCTTCTCTACGCAAAGTGAGAGTAGCGTTGACATAAGGGTATAAATATTAAGAGAAGTGCTTACTGGGCAGTTTGATAAGCATAGTATATACACTTATCCAGACATCAGCAGATGTTATACCCCTAGGGCTCATGACTACCCCTGTTTTAAGTTTTCAGTATTAGGGATGTATTCACCCCTCCCCCCCCATGGAGTGGGCCTCCAGTCCAATTGGAGGGCAGTTGGTTTCCACCATGACAGACGTGCCACTATTGCACACTTTGGCTCATTTGGCCTGGCTGGCCAATTATAAGGCTTGCAGTGTCCACTGTTGAGTATCTTCACTGGTGGTTTCTCTTTCTGCCATTGAACTACATGTAGAATGGCTTCTTCCAGCTTTCTGTCATCTGGTCTACATGGAGGAGGTTATCGGCTCAGTTCCAGCAGGATTTTTCAGTGGCCTTGCAGCCCAAGTATGTGGAATCTTCAGCCATAGAGTCTTACCATCAATTCCTGGTGGGAAACCAAGGGCCTCGGCAATGGCCTATAATGTTTTGGGGGCATCAGGGATCTGCCTGGCCAACAACTCACTGGAGGTATCCCATCCCTGGCACTGAAAATTTTGCAACAATGATCTATGGAGCCCATATTCTTTAAAAATTATTAATTGTTGGGTGAGGTGGAACTTTCCTTTAAATCCCAGCACTTAGGAGGCAAGAGAAGGATTGCCATGAGTTCGAGGCCACCCTGAGATACATGATGAATTCCAGGTCATCCTGAGCTAGAAACCCTACCTGGGAAAATAATTAATTAAGCTGGTTAAATTTATTTGACCAAAAACAAAAAAAAAAAAAAGAAAAGAAAATTACTTATTGAGAGGGACAGGGGAGAATGTTGATGTACCAGGGCCTATTGCTGCTGCAGACAAACTGGAGATCCTTGTCCTCCCTACTGGCAGCAGGTGTGCTGCAATTACAGATGCTTGTGCTCCCTTTGTTGCTGTGTGTGGGTGCTCCGGATCCTAACTCAGGTACTTACTAGCATGGCAAGCTCTTTAGCCAGTGAGCCATCTCCTAGGCCCCATTTTTTTAAAAATTATTTATTTATTTATTTGAGAGCTACAGACACAGAGAGAAAGACAGAGGGAGAGAGAGAGAATGGGTGCGCCAGGGCTTCCAGCCTCTGCAAACGAACTCCAGACGCGTGCGCCCCCTTGTGCATCTGGCTAACGTGGGACCTGGGGAACCGAGCCTCGAACCGGGATCCTTAGGCTTCACAGGCAAGCGCTTAACCGCTAAGCCATCTCTCCAGCCCCCATTTTTGTTTTTTAAGACCAGGTGGTGTTATTTAGCCTAGGCTAGTTTTGAACTTGTGATCCTCTTGTCTTATCCTCTTGAGTAATTATCCTACTGAAGTATTCATATATGTCACAGAGACATGCACAGGCATGTGTCACTATGCCCAGCTCATTTACTGTCATTAAAAAAAAAATGTATTATGAGAGGGAGAGACAACAGAAGGGAAGGGAAGGGAAGAGAATATGGGCACACTAGGGCCACTTGCTGCTGCACATGAAATCTAGACATGCACCACCATTCAAGGCTACTCTGAGAGTTTCAGGTCAACGTGAGCCACAGTGTCTCTCTAACGACAACAACTAAAACATGTAACACACCTAGAGATTCTTAGTTCTGGTTCTAACACTTAAATATATATATATGATACTTGACTTTTTTCCCTTCCTTTCAGTGCTGGGGATTAAACCCAGGGTCTTATGCATGCAAAGCAAGAATTCTACCACTGAGCTATATCCCCAGACCCTGGCAGTTCTCTTGGTGTAAACTTTTTTTTTTTCTTTTTTGAGGTAGGGTCTCACTCTAGCCCAGGCTGACCTGGAACTCACCATTTAGTCTCAGGGTGGTCTTAAACTCATGGCAATCCTCCTACCTCTGCTTCCTGTGTGCTGGGACTAAAGGCGTGCGCCACCACACATGGCTCTTAGTGTAAATGCTTTTGAGCCTCCTTTTCCTTTTTTTTTTTTTTTTAATTATTTATTTATTTATTTGAGAGCGACAGACACAGAGAGAAAGACAGATAGAGGGAGAGAGAGAGAATGGGCGCGCCAGGGCTTCCAGCCTCTGCAAACGAACTCCAGACGCGTGCGCCCCCTTGTGCATCTGGCTAACGTGGGACCTGGGGAACCGAGCCTCGAACCGGGATCCTTAGGCTTCACAGGCAAGCGCTTAACCGCTAAGCCATCTCTCCAGCCCTTCATTTTCCTTTTTTATTAGCAGGCTGATGATACCTTATAAGTTATAAAATGAGGTCCTCTTTACAAAAGACTAAAAGCACACTGTCTTGTATTTAAAAGATTATGCTATTACTATTTTGGCTATTTGTTTAATGAGTAAATTGTGCTGTTATGAATGTTATGATATATTTTAGTTAATAAAATCATCAGCCAGGCATGGTGGCCCATGTCTATAATCCTAGCAGTCTGGATGCTAACTGGGGATTCTAGGTCAGCATAGGCTAGGATGAAACCTTGCCTGAGAGGGGTTGTAGGCGGGCAGACAAGCAAACATTAACAAGTAGAATTTCTTGCCATTTCAGTTTCAGGATGATTTTTTCTTCTGTGTATTTCTTCCCTTCCCCTCCACAGAGTCTCATAGCTCAGGAACTCCCTTTAGCTGAGTATGACCTTGAATTCCTGGTCTTTATCTGGGATGACAGGAATGCACCACCATGCCTCGTTATAATACTGGGACTCTAACATCTGAAGCATAGTACCACTGACCTATATCCACAGCCCCTTTTTAAAAATATTTTTTTATTTATTTGGGCTGGAGAGATGGCTTAGTGGTTAAGGTGCTTGCGTGCAAAGGACCCAGGTTCAATTCCCCAGGATGCATGTAAGCCAGATAGATGCACAATGTGGTGCATGTGTCTGGGAGTTTTTTGGGTTTTTTTTTTTTTGGCAGCAGCTGAAGGCCCTGGCACACCCAAACTCACTCTCTATATATCTGCCTCTTTCTTACTCTCAAATAAATAAGACTTTAAAAATCCCCACAATTTTTATTTATTTTATGTATTAGAGAGAGAGAAAGAGAGAGGGAGAAAGAGAGAGAGGCAGATAGAGAGAATAGGTACATCAGGGCCTTCAACTGCTGTAGATGAACTTCCGAAGCATGCGCCACCTTGCGCATCTGTCTTATGTGTGTCCTGGGGAATCGTACCTGGGTTGTTTGACTTGCAAGCAAGGGCCTTAACCGCTAAGCAATCCCTGCAGCCCTCCCTTACCCCCACCTTTTTTAAAATTTGAAATGGGTTCATGCTTTAGTAGCCTTGAATTTACTGTATAGTCCAGACTGACCTTGAACTTTTGGTAAATCTCTGCCTCAGTATCTCAAATATTGAGATCACATGCATAAGCCACTACCTCAGTGCTCCAGAATCTTTGTGTGTGTGCACGTGCGCTCATGTGTATGAATATGGGAATTTGTGGGCCAGAGCACATGTAGGAAGGTCAGGGGACAACTTAAGATTTCATTCCTTGACTTTCCCATTACTTGAGGCAGGGTTTCTTGTTAACCAGGCTGCCTGGTGTCCAAGCTTCTGGGGAGTCTTCTGTCCGCCTCCCTTCTTGCTATAAACACACTGACATTACAGATACTTCTATATCATCCAGTTTTTTGTGGGTGCTGGGTTCTGAACTCAGGCGCTCACATTTGCATGGCAAGTGCTTTACCCGCTGATCTGTTTACCCAGTCCTATGTCTCATGGAGCTCAGGCTTGACTTTCTGTGAGGCTGAGAATGACCTTGAACTTCTAATCCTACTGCTTCTGTCTCCTAAGTGCTGCTGCTTTTACAGGACCTGTAAACCGTGTCTGGTTTTGTGTGATAGTAGGGGTCACACCCAGTGCCTTATACATGCTGGCAGGTACTGTATTGACTAAATTACATTCTCAACCTTTTCCAGACTTTTTTTGTTATTGGTTTTTCATGGTAGGGTTTTGCTGTAGCCCAGGTTGATCTGGAATTCACAGTGCTCTTCCTACTGCTGGGCTTAAAGGTGTGTGCTACTGTGCCTGATGGAATACTATTTATTTATATTTTATTTGTTTGCAATGGAGAGGGGGAGAGAGAGAAGGAATGGGCACACCATAGTTTGCCACTTCCAGATGCATGGGCTGCTTTGTGCATCTGGCTTTATGTATTTACTGGGAAATTGAACCCCAGCTGTCAGGTTTTGCAATCAAGTACCTTTATTGCTGAGCCATCTATCCAGCCTCAAGCCTTTTTTTTTTTTTTTTTACACTTTAATTTTTTTATTTTTGTTTGTTTATTAGAGACTGAGAGAGAGAGAAAGAAAGAGATAGAGAGGATAGGTGCGCCAGGGCCTTTAACCTCTGCAAATGAACTCCAGATGTATGCACCACCTTGTGCATCTGCCTTATGTAGGACCTGGAAAATCAAACCTGGGTTCTTAGGCTTGGTATACAAGTACCTTAACTGCTAAGCCATCTCTTCAGCCCTCTGAAAAAATTTTTATGCAGGTTCTTTTTGTACATGAATGGATATTCATGTACAAAATTACAAATTGTAGAAGTAGATCAGAGGGATAAAGAAAGTATGTCAAGGAATGAAGTAGGCAAAAGGTTGTATCCAGTAAATGCTAACTCTGAGTTTTAAATGAGGGCCACTTTCTGGTTCTGTTAAACTTCTTGCTTTATTTACTGTAATTAGCATCTTTCAATATTTTCTTCTTCTTTTTTTTTTTTTTCTTTGAGGTAGTTTCTCACTCTAGCCCAGGCTGGCCTAGATTTCACTCTGTAGTTCCAGGTTGGCCTCCATCCTCAAACTCCTGCCTCTTGAGGGCTGGGATTAAAGGTATGCTCCACTATGTCTGGCTTCTCTCTTTTTGTTGTTTTAAGGCAGGATCTTTTTATGTTGTCTGGGGCTGATCTTGACCTCCTGATCCTCCTGCCTCAGTCTCTAGAGAGCTGAGATTGCAGGAGTGTGCCACTAGGCATATCTGTATTCTCAGGTTCATTCATTCATTCTTTTTTTTCCCCAGGTGTTTTCTTGATGTAAAGTAGAAAAACAATGGGGTCTCTTGTATCTTCATCAGTTAGTAAGGACAGTGTTTGTCTTGTATTTTCCCTCTTTGTAGAAAAATACAAACTATTATTTATTAATTTCAGAGACAGGAGAGAGAGAGAGATATGAATAGGTCTCCTTACCATTGCAGACGAACTTCAGATATACATGTCACTTTGTGAATCTTGGCTTTTCTTGGGTTCTGGGGATTGAACCTGGGTCCTTAAGCTTTGCAAGCAAATGCCCTTAACCACTGAGCAATTTCCCCAGGTCCCAAATTTATTTTTTCAGGGGGTAAGGTCCTTATCTAGCCCAGGCTGACTTAATACTCACAGCAGTCCTCCTACCTCAGCCTCCTGAGTGCTGAGATGAAAGGTGTGCGCCACCATGCTGGGCTCCAAACTATTTTTTTTTCCCTGTAGTAGGTTCTCTCTCTGGCTCAGGCTGACCTGGAATTCACTATGTATTCTTACCATGGCCTTGAACTTACAGTGATCCTCCTACTTCTGCCTCCTGAGTGCTGGGATTAAACACATGTGCCCACACCCAGCCCAACTATTGTTTTTAATATTTATTTATCTGTGAGTAGAGAGAAGATGAGAAGGGGTGGGGAGGAGAGGGAGAGAACATGGGCATGCTAGAGCCTCTTACTGCTGCAGACACACTCCATATGCATGTGCACCCTTGTGCGTCTGGCTTTACATGGGTACTGGGAAATTGAGCCCAGGGCTGGCAGGCTTTGGTAACAAGTGCCTTTAACTGGTGAATCATCTCCCTAGGCCCCAAACTATTCTCTCAAAAAAAAAAAAAAATTCTGATTTTCTAAGTATATAGAAGGATATATACACAATGCAATAATAGCCTTCCTCCCCAAATAGAAATGAAAAGGTACTATTAAACATGCCCTTATTCTGCAACTAGTCTTCATGTGCAGTATGTTGCCAGTTCTTCTGTAGCATGGAACAGAGTGAAGAGTAGTTGGTGAGTGGTGAAGATCTGGCCTGTTGAATTGGTTCCTGGTCTTCCACTTCCGTGGTGAGGTCCTTGTGCCGTTCCTGCCCACCTTGGTTTGTGTTTGGAATGGAGGAGATAATTCTTCTAGGATTGTTTGAGGTCTGTTAACATATGAAATGCTTGAAGATTAGACACATAATATAGTTTAATAAGTGTAAGCTATCACAATTATAAAACAGGTAACACTCTTCCTTCTTTTATTCAATGATGCCCCCCCCCCAGCTGGGTCTAAAACCACAGGACCTCATAAATGCAAGACAAGCCCTCTTATGACTGAGTTACTTCCCCTGTCCCTATTCTTTGTTTTAATATTTATATATTATTCATAGTCATAAAACTATGAATTTACATATATTAACTATTCTCAAGTTGATAGGCAGGTAACTGTACTTTAAAAGGACCTCATTAGCTGGGTATAGTGTGTATGCTGACCCTCGGGCTAAGATTGAGCCAGAAGATAGCCAACCTGGACTGCATATGTACACAGTGAGCCCTGTCTTGACTGCTCTCCCCCCAAACAAAAACAAATCACTAAAACCCCAAGAAACCACATCACACATTGAGGCCTTTTCCAGTGATAGTTTTTTTTTTTTTTTTTAATTTATTTTCAAGGAAAGAAGAGCGGTAGAGAGGGAGGAGGGAGACGAGGCTTACTTAGTATATCTGGCTTTTATGTGGATACTGGGGGATTGAAACTAGGTCGGCAGGTTTTGCAAGCAAGTGCTTTTAAATACAGATTTATTTTCCCGCCCAATAGTTTTTATTTTAGTGACTGTTAACTTGCTTTTGCTTTTAGTTGTTACAGGAAGAACTTAATTTAATCTTCAAAGCTTTTGTAACATAGAGAAATAGCTAGCCACGTTCTATTCTAGCTTGAGTATTCCTGCTTTCTAAGATGTTATTTTGGTGTAATTTGTAGCATACAGTCTTGCTTTGATATGGTAGTATTTTTATGTCATCCTTTACTGAAAACAGCTTGCTGTTTTATTCTTTTTTATAGATTGCTGCTTAAGTTATTGTGCCATACTATTAGAATTTTGTATTTTGAATTTTAGTGAAAGGAAAAACATTTTATTGTTCTTAACACTGATTTTTTAAAAGTTTCTTGTTTCTTGTTATCTTTCCAGTTAGAAAATCCATTTGATAATCATTTGTATGTAGATGCTTAGAGAACATTATATTTTCCAGAGAAAAGTACTTACTAACATAACTCTTGATATTCCATCAACCATTAAATTGGGACAGTACTTTTAAAATTGAGACATGGGACTTGGGGATGTAGCTCAGTGAAAGAGCCCTTGCCTTGCAAAAGCCCAGGGTTGGTACCTAGCACCAGAGAAGAAGGAAAAAGCCCATAAAGATAAGAGAAGTATTTTAAGAATGTGGACAGGCTAAGTAAGTATATTCAGTCTTGGCTACATGTTGTAATTACTTTTGTAGTTTAAAAAACATATGGCCAGAGACATGGCTTAACGGTTAAGGCATTTACCTATGAGGCCTAAGGACCCAGGTTTGATCCCTAGTACCCATGCAAGCCAAATACACAAAGTGGCACATGCATCAGGCTCGTTTGCAGTGGCTAGAGGCCCTGGCATGCCTATTCTGTCTCTCATAAATGAATAAATAAATAAAATATTTTAAAAATATGACTGGGATGCAGAAATGGCTTAGTGTTTAAGGTATTTTTCTGCAAAGCCAAAGGTCCCAGGTTTGATTCTCCAGGACCCATGTAAGCCAGATGCACAAGGGGGCACATGCATCTGGAGTTTGTTTACAGTGGCTGAAGGCCCTGGCACACCCATTCTCTCTCTCTCTATCTGCCTCTTTCTCTCTGTCACTCTCTCAAAAGAAAAAAAAAAAAAAAAACGGACATGGTGGCACATGCCTTTAGTCCCAGCACTCAGGTGGCAGAGGTAGGAGGATCACCGTGAGTTCAAGGCCACCCTGAGACTACATAGTTAATTCCAGGTCAGCCTGGGTCAGAGTGAAATCCTACCTTGAAAAACAACAAACAAACAAAAAAATTACGACTTCTGGGCCAACTGAAATCTCAACTGTCAGGAGTTTTGAACATTTGAGGTCACTGGGCTACACAGTGATATCCTGTTTTAAACAAACACCAGACCGGGATCAAAATTTGGAGCTGTGGTTTTGGATATATGAGTAGAGTTAAGATCTCTGGTCTAGGGCTAGGAAGATGGTTTATCAATTAAGGGCGTTGGCTTGCAAAGCCTGCCAACATGGGTTCAATTCACCAGTACCCACATAAAGCTGGATGCACAGTGTGCCATGGGTCTAGAGTTTGTTTGCAGCAGCAAGAGGCATGCCCATTCTCTATTTTTTGAGTTTTCAATTTTTCAAGGTAGGGTTTTACTCTAGCTCAGGCTGTCATGGAATTAACTATGTAGTCTCAGGGTGGCCTCGAACTCACAGCGATTCTCCTGCTTCTGCCTCCTGAGTGCTGGGATTAAGGGCATGCACCACCATGCCTGGCCCATTCTCTCTTATTGCAAATAATAAATGAACAAATAAATGTAAAACAAAAAAGATCTTTTCTGTAGAAAATTGGAATGATTGTTGCCAGTTGGGTGTTAATTTGGTTCTTAAATATTTATAAGATATTAAGTTGGGCATGGTGGTACATGCCTTTAATCCCAGTACTTGCAAGGCAGACGTAGGAGGATCACTGTTAGTTCGAAGCCAGCCTGAGATTATATAGTGAATTGCAGGTCAGCTTGGGCTAGAGTTAGACCCTACCTCGAAAAATTTTTTAAAAAGTTATATATTAAGTTGAGGTTTGCTTATCTGCATGATGCTTTATTGTTGAATTTGAAATCTTACTAAGTTTCTTGACTTACAGTGATCTCATAAAGATTTGATTTCTTCTGAGTTGATTTTGATGGGGATTGCATTAAATGTGTAGATTGCTTTTAGTAAGATTGACATTTTCACAATATTGATTCTTCTGATCCAAGAACATGGGATTTCTTTCCATTTCCTAGTGTTTTTTGCAATTTCTATCTTGAGTGTTTTAAATTTTTCATTGAGGGATCCCATTCTCTCTCTCTCTCTCTGCCTTTTTCTTTCTCTCCGAAAAATAAATTAAAAACAGCCAGGCGTGGTGGTGCATGCCTTTAATCCCAGCACTCGGGAGGCAGAGGTAGGAGGATTGCCTTGAGTTTGAGGCAGTCCTGAGACTACATAGTTAATTCCAGGTCAGCCTGATCCAGAACCAAACCCTACCTTGAAAAACAAAAGAAACACAAAAATAAATAAATTAAAACAAACACAAAACTAGAATGGCTGAGCATGGTGCTGCATACCTTTAATCCCAGCACTCAGGAGACTGAGGTGGAAGAATAACTATGAGTTGGAAGCCAGCCTGGGCTAAAGCTGGACTCTGCTTCAAAAATTAAAAAAACAAAAAATCAAAGAAATAACTAAAGTAAAGATCCAGTTAGGTAGAGCATTAATATTACATAGAAATGAGCTCCAGAGATTTTGGGTGGTTGCTACATGCAGTCTTCCATTTTAGATCTGAGCTTCAGATAACCAAAGCAAAGTTAGGTGATTGATCTTCATTTCTTTTTTTCTTTCTTTCTTCTTCTTGGTTTTTGGTTTTTCGAGGGAGGGTCTCTCTCTAGTTCAAGGGTGGCTTTGAACTCTCGGCAGTCCTCCCCATCTCTGCCTCCCAAGTGCTGGGATTAAAGGAGTGTACCACCATGCCCGACTTTTGTTTTTCTTAATATTTTATTATTTATTTGACAAAGATTAAGGCAGAGAGAGAGAGAAAGTAAGTGTGAATGGATACTCCAAGGCCTCCAGCCTCTGCAAACAAACTCAAGACACATGTGCCACCTTGGGCATCTGGGTTACGTAGGTCCTGGGGGATTGAACCTGGGTCCTTTGGCTTTGAAGGCAAGTGTCTTAAGTGCTAAGCCATCCCTCCATGTCCTTTTCATTTTTTGAGGTAGGGTCTCACTGTGTCCTAGGTTGACCTGGAAGTCATCCAATTACCAAAAGGATGTATGTCCCCAGAGTTCAGTTCTGTATGCAGGAGGTACTATGATGTCATCAACTATGTTTTTTTTTTCTTTTAAGAGAGAGAGAGAGGGATAGAATTGGCACACCAAGGCCTCAGCCACTGCAGTTGAACTCCAGGTGTTTGTGCTATCTAGTGTGCATGTGTGACCTTGTGCTTGCATCACCTTGTGTGTCTGGTTTACGTGGGATCTGGAGAGTCAAACATGGGTCCTTAGGCTTTGCAGGCAAACGCCTTAACCACAAAGCCATCTCTCCAGTCCATCAACTATGTTCTTGAATGGTCTTCTCTTTACAAAGATGTAAAGTTACTGGGAAATTAGTGGCTTTAATTACTTTTGCCAGGCGCTGTGGCACTTGCCTTTAACCCCAGCATTCCTGAGGCAGAGGTAGGAGGGTTGCCATGAGTTCCAGACAACCCTGAGACTACATAGTGAATTCTAGGTAGGACTAAAAACGAGACCCTACCTTGAAAAAAAAAACACAAAAAAGATTTTTAGCATTAGCGGCTGGGGAGATGGCTCAGTGGCTAGAAGCACATGCTTACAAAGACTGCCAGACCATGTTACACTCCCCAGTACCCACATCAAGCCAGATGGACAATGTGGCATATGTGTCTGGAGCTCTTTTGCTGTCACAAGAGATCCTGGCATACCCATAGACATCATTTGTTCTCTCTCACACCAATGAATGTATTATAGAAAAAGGAATTTTAAAATCAAACGTCTTGCTTCCTACTTTATGTCACTAGCTGCTGATTGTGCCTATCCTTTGCTTTTTTTTTTTTTTTTTAAATTTGTTTTTTTCAGGTAGTCTCACAGGCTGACCTGGAATTAACTCTGTAGTCTCAGGATGGCCTTGAACTCATGGCGATCTTCCTACCTCTGCCTCTTGAGTGCTGGGATTAAAGGCATGTGGCACCATGCCCGGCTTGTTTGCTTTTTTGAAGTAGTGTCTCGCTGTAGTTAAAGCTGACCTAGAACTCACTTTCTAGTCCTAGGCTGGTCATGACCTCACAGTGATCCTCTTACTACTGCCTCCTATGTCCTGGGATGAAAGGTGTGCGCCACTCTGCCCAGCTCCCTGTTTGTATTTTTTGGTAATGTGGAGCATAATCAGTTTGGAAATCAGTTTCTACAATTAATTCCTCAACTTGGATGTTGAAACAGTTAATTTAATCTGAAGGTGATTTTTAGATTTGTTTGGTATTAAAGAAGGATAAGGAGGAAGCCCTTTAGAACAGAGTGATGACTACCATAGTAACCTTACTTTTTTGGTGAACAATTGAGGAAAGGAGCATTTGTTCTCACAGATATGAAGGTCTTTAGTTTGATTAGTTTTAAATATTTGGTTTTATTCTTACCAAAATATGTGGTGTGTGTCCCTGTAGTTCTAGCACTTAGTTAGGGAAGGCAAGGAGCGTTAAGAGCTCAGAGTCACCTTACAACATGCTCCCCCCAGACACAAAATGGCCTGGATATCCATGACCTCACAGTGCCTGACACTACCTACACAAGACCATCATGATAGGAGGAAAAGATTATGACATCAAAATAAAAGAGAGATTGATTAAGAGGGGGAGGGGATATGATGGAGAATGGAGTTTCAAAGGGGAAAATGGGGGGGCATTACCATAGGATATTGTTTATAATCATGGAAGTTGATAATAAAATTAAAATAAAAATTAAAACCCTCCAATATTAACAAAAAAGAAATGAAAAACAAACAAAAAATCCCCAAAAAGTTCAAGTCATTCTTAAGTTTGAAGTCAGCCTGGGCTCTACATGAAACCCTACTCCATACTATTTAACAGTTGAGCAATGTGTTTTGTTGGCAGGCTAGGATAAATGATACTTTAGTACTTCCTTTATGAAAGACTTCAGAAAAATTTAAAAGCTACCACACAGAGATATTAACAAATCTTAGGAGAGACAATTTGACAAGAATTTTTGAAAAATGTGAGTAGAAATTTTGAAAAATTCTAAAGAATTCTGACATTCCTCACGTTTTCCTCAGCCCTTAAAGGCTTCTGAATGTCCCAGAACATGTCCTAAACTTGAGCCTTCTCTGTTTACCCCTGCTCTATCGCACTTTCATCTTGCTCTCATCAGTACCTGACAGAAACAAAGGAGCGAAGATCCATTTTGCTTATGGTGTCAGAGGTTTCCAGGTGAGCCTGGCATTTTTAGCAGGTATGTGCCCAAGGTCACACACCCAATTTTCCAGTCACCTCACCTTTCCCAGTTTGCCACCTCCCAATCTAATTCAGATTTTGAATCTGCCAGTGGATTAAACCATTTATTAGATTGAAGGGACCCTTTGATCTGTGAATCACCCTGAGAGTTGAGATTAATTGGTCTCTCAGGCTTTTCCTCAGTGCAGTCTAGATAAATGTCAGGGAGAACCATCTCCTTGGTTTAGTGGGGCAGCCCCTGCAGAAACATCACAAAGCCTAGACTTTAAATTTCCAACCTAGAGTGTCACGTTTGCTGGCTGTCTGGTATGAGAGCTCATAGTACCCGTGTCATACAGGGGCTCAGACAATAGTCGGTACGCCAAATGAAATACATTTGTTGAAAGCTTTGGCATACATCTTAGATTTGAAAAAAAAAAAAAAAAAGACTTGAGATATTTGAGGGCCATGTAGTTTATTTCTGCTCCCTAAAGTGATCCCAGGCCATCAGAAGTTGTCAGTACCGGGTGTATCACAGCAGTTCCTTCTTATAAAACTCCTTTGTTGGATGTATACTCACTGCCATTGGAAGTCAGACCTCCAATTGTGCTTCTGTACTTTCTTGCTGTCTGTGTGGTAGAGTTGTGCTTAGTTACAATCGTGGAAGGACTTTTGTTTTTCTTTTTGATGTAGCGTTTCACTCTAGTCCAGGCTGACCTGAAATTCACTATGTAGTCTCAGGGTGGCTTCGAACTCAAGGTGAGGTGATCCTCCTACCTCTGTCTCCTGAGTGCTGGCATTAAAGGCCAGCACACCTGGCTGTTGTGGAAAGACTTTTGTCTGCTATTGTTTATGTTCTACTGTTGAAGTCAAATGTCTAGAATAGATCCCATTTCCGCCCTACCTTCACCTTAGTGCCAGGAAAGCTTGAGCCATGTTGTTGGCTAAGTGCTGTGATTACTACACTGTAGATGCTTAGTTCTTCTCTCTCTCTTTCTCTTCCTCCTTCCCTCTTTTCCACCTTTCCAGTTTTCTTGTAACTAAAGTTGGCCTCAAATTGTGATCTTCCTGTCTCAACTTCCTCAGTACCTAGAATTATAGAATTGACTCCTTTTTCCCTCTCATTGTCTTGTCTTATATGTCATTTAAGCCTACCATTGTCTCAGTGGTTGTAGACTAGGGAAGATTAAAATAAATTCATGTGCCGGGCGTGGTGGTGCACGTCTTTAATCCCAGCACTCGGGAGGCAGAGGTAGGAGGATCACCGTGAGTTCAAGGCCACCCTGAGACTACAGAGTGAATTCCAGGTCAGCCTGGACCAGGGTGAGACCCTACCTCGAAAAACAAAAAACAAAAACAACAACAACAAAAAAATATTCATGTTTTTTGAGAATACATAGGTGTTTTACCACCATTAAATAAGTGAGAACAGGCCTGGAGAGATGGCTTAGCAGTTAAGTCACTTGCCTGCTAAGTCTAAGGACCCAGATTCCATTCTCCAGGACCCACATAAGCCAGATGCACATGGTGGCACAATGTTCTGAGTTCATTTGCGGTGGCTAGAAGCCCTGGCATGCTCATTCTCTCTCTTCCTCCCTCTCCCCACCCCACAAAGAAATGACATAAAAATTCTTCTGTTAGCTGGACATGGTGGCACACACCTTTAATCCCAGCACTTGGGAGACAGAGGTAGGATGATTGCCATGAGTTTGAGGCCACCCTGAGACTACACAGTGAATTCCAGGTCAGCCTGAGCTAGAGTGAGATCTTGACTCAAAAACAAACAAACAAACATCCTTCTATTGATTTATCTTAAGAAAAATTTAAATAAATGAGAGAACAGTAAAGATAATGGGGACATCACCTACATAGAAAAGTCCGGCCATTGCATGGAAATGTAGTTTCATTTCTCTCTCTGTAATTTATTTTATTTATTTCATTAGGCAGAGACAGAGACAGATAGAGAGTGCAGGTGCACCAGGGCATGCACTTCAGCCACTGCAAACAAAATCTAGATGCATGCGCCACCTTCTGCATCTGGCTTCCATGAGTCCTGGGGAATTGAACCTGGGTCCTTTGGCTTTGCAGGCAAGTGTCTTAACCACTAAGCCATCTTGCCAGCAATCAGTCAATCAATCAATCTATCTATCTGTCTGTCTGTCTATCAGAGTGAGAGAGAGAGAGAGGGAGAGAGAGAGAGAGAATAGGTACTCCAGGGCCTGTAGCCACTGCAAACAAATTCCAGATGTATGTGCCACTTTGTGCATCTGGTTTACATGGGAACTGGGGAGTTGAACCTGGGTTCTTAGGCTTCATAGGCAAGTGCCTTAACCATTAGGCAATCTCTCCAGCCTGCCCATACACATTCACTCACTCACACTCTCTGTCTTTATTTTATTTTTTAAAATTTTTGTTCATTTTTCTTTATTTGAGTGTGACACAGAGAGAGAGACAGAGACAGAGAGAGAGAATGGGCATGCCAGGGCTTCCAGGCACTGCTAATGAACTCCAGAAATGTGTGCCCCCTTGTACATCTGGCTAACGTGGGTCCTGGGGAATCGAGCCTCGGACCGGTGTCCTTAGGCTTCATAAGCAAGCGCTTAACTGCTAGGCCATCTCTCCAGCCCTATTTTATTTTATTTTGTTTTTTTGAGGTAGGGTCTTACTGTGGCTTAGACTGACCTGGAATTCTCAGGGTGTCCTCAAATGCCTGACAATCCTACCTCTTTCTCCTGAGGGCTGGGATTAAAGGTGTGCACCACCATGCCCAGTTTCTCTCTCTCTCTCTTTATTTTTATTTATTTGTTTATTTATTTATTTTTGGTTTTTCGAGGTAGGGTCTCACTCTGGTCCAGGCTGACCTGGAATTAACTCTGTAGTCTCAGGGTGGCCTTGAACTCACAGCGATTCTCCTACCTCTGCCTCCGGAGTGCTGGGATTAAAGGCATGCGCCACCACGCCCAGCTTCTCTCTTTTTAAATGTTTGTTTATTTATTTGTGAGAGGGAGAGGAGAGAGAGAATGGGTGTGCCAGGGCCTCCTCCTGATGTAAACAAACTCCAGATGTGTGCACTACTTTGTGCATCTGGCTTTAAGTGTGTACTGGGAAATCAAGCCCTGGCTGTTAGGCTTTGCAAGTTAAGTGCTTTTAACTGCTGAGCCATCTCCCTAGCCCATTTGTTTCCTTTTCCTTTTCTTTTCCTTTCCCATTCCCCCCTCTTTTCTTTTGAGATAGGGTCTGTCTCTAGCTCAGGCTGACCTGGAATTCACTATGCAGTCTCAGGGTGGCCTCGAACTCTCAGCAATCCTCTTACCTCTACCTCCCTAGTGCTGGGATTAAAGGTGTGTGCTGTCACACCTGGCTTCTTTTTTAATATTTATTTTTATTGTTTTATTTATTTATTTGAGAGCGACAGACAAAGAGGCAGAGAGAGAGAGAGAATGGGCATGCCAGGGCCTCTAACCACTGCAAAGGAACTCCAGATACATGTGCCCCTTTGTGCATCTGGCTTACGTGGGTCCTGGGGAATCGAGTCTCAAACTGGGGTCCTTAGGCTTCACAGGCAAGCGCTTAACTGCTAAGCCATCTCTCCACCCTTATTTTTAATGACAGAGAGGGGGAGAGACAATTGGTGCACTAGGGCCTCCAGCCACTGCATTTGAACTCCAGATGTGTGTACCACGTGCATCTGGCTTATGTAGGATCTGGTGAGTTGAACATGGGTCCTTAGGCTTCAAAGGCAAACACCTTACCCCTCCTTTCGTTTTTGGAGGGTGTTTATTGTCACTCCCCATCCTTCTTGGGGATTGAACCTGTACCTTTAACATGCTAAGCACATGCTGTACACTACGCTGAAGCTCAGTTGTCTGTGTTTTTCTTTGCATTTTTCAAGGTAGGGTCTTGTTCTAGCCCAGGCTGACCTGGAATTCACTGTGTAGTCTCAGCCTTGAACTCACACAATCCTTCTACCCTGCCCTCTAAGTGCTAGGATCAAGGGCATATGCCACCATGCCTGTTTCCATTTTGCTTTTTTATTTTGAGATAGTCTTGTTAAGTTGCTGAGGCTGGTCTTGAAAACTAATTGTAGCTCAGGCTGGCCTTGATAGCCTCCTGCCCAGGTAAAATACTGTTTTGTTTCACAAGAAGGCGTGGTTTCCAGGCCATTTTGTTTTCCTTTCAAATGAATAGAAGATTATTTTATTTGTAAATTATGGCCAGTAAAAATGAGATTGCACACTGTGTGTGGAGTTGGCTTTGTATTGTCTGTCAGTCTAAAAGAATTGTCGCTCTGAAACCTAAAGCAGGTGGTTTAATTTCTGAGCCTTTTAAACCCCTTCAGTTAGTCAAGCATTCATGTTATATGATTATCTTTCAGAACCTCTTCCAAATTTCCAATTGCATCATTTCATATACATTTCAAATCAAAAGGTGGTGTTCACCAATTTCCAAGTGCTGCAGAAAGCTTTCTAGTTACCAAAACCTAGGTGGCATTTAGAATAAATTTTAATTACTAAGCTGAACTTGTAAACTGATTTATATCTAATACAATTGTGTAAAATCAGTCACATGTTAATAAGATTGTAGCCATGGAGTTAGAATTTATAAATTTCCATTAAGGAAAACATGTATATATAATATAAAATATATTTCAAACAAATCAACATTTGTATTTTGATTCTAAAACTAGGGAAATGAACTTTTTCTTTGTTTATAGTTTCAAAGGAAATGTTTATTTTTTTCTTTTTGTTTGTTTTGTTGAGGTTTAGCCCAGGCTGACCTGGAAATCACTATGTAGTCTCAGGGTTGGAACTCACAGTGATCCTCCTACCTCTGCTGACCTTGAATGCTGAGATTAAATGCTTACATCACCTTGCACAGCTGATTGTAGTTTTTAGTGGGTTGTCAAATTGTTAAAATACGGAAGCTAAGTCAGGCGTGGTGGTGCAGGCCTTTAATCCCAGCACTTGTGAGGCAGAGGTAGGAGGATTCATGTGAGTTCAAGACCACCCTGAATTCCAGATCAACCTGGGCTACAGTGAGACCCTACCTTGAACCTCTCCTGCCCCCTGCAAAAAGCAAAACAAAAAAAACAATGGAAGCTTCTTTTATTCCCTGTATATGAGTTGGTGAACTACTGTCATCAAGACAGTTGTGACCCACACCTTGAGGGTTTACTGTTTTCAGAGCAAGTATAGTGTACTGAGATGTGCATCTGTGTTAAATACATATGAAGTATTTAATAAAAATTTTACCATTAATTTTTTTGTTGTTGTTATTTGTTTTTTTGAGGTAGGATCTCACTCTAGCTCAGGCTGACTTGGAATTCACTCATTGTGATCCTCCTGCTTCTGCCTCCCCAGTGCTGGGATTAAAGGCTAGGGCTACCTTGGTCCGTTAATTTTTTAAGAGAACCTCTATGGTACTGTGGTCTGGCAGAGTGGGGGTGATATCTCCTGTCTTCTCAAGCATAACTGATTTCCTGGAGTCCAAATTATATGACAAAATATTTTATTTCCTCTGTAGCTGAATAAACTAGATTGCAAATATCAGTGTGAAAATCAAATGTAATTCCTGGAGTTTGTTTACTAAACTATGATGTCATCTAAACAGGATTCCCGGAGCCCTTCTTGCTGGTCTGGGTCAATAGACAAAGACCCAGTAAGTGCATGCTTGCTGCAAAGCTTCCCAGTGTCTATGCAACTGAGGAGACATCCCTTAAGGAAGCAGAAATCCCATCCTCCCATTAAAGTATATGCTGGGACCCTGAAAGGACTTGCATTGACTAGAAAGACAAAGGGTGCTTTCATCCTCGGAGGTTAGCAGCCCCGAGCCGGTGTGCAGAGCCTTTGTTAGGACTTGTGCTGGTTCCATTTGCTGGGTGAGCCCCACTTCACTGTTCACGCTGTGTAGCTGTGCTGTATCATGTTGAGAATTTTACCTCCTTACCAGTGCACAGTTGCAGAAGAAAAAAATCCAATTTCCTTTCTTTGTCAGTAGCATGACATTTGTTCCACACATCTTTATGCCATTTTTTTTTTCCCCAAGGTAGGATCTCACTCTAGTCCAGGCTGACTTGGAATTCACTATGTAGTCTCAGGGTGCCCTTGAACTCACGGTGATCCTCCTACCTTTGCCTTCCTGGGATTAAAGGCATGTGCCACCATGCCCAGACTTTATGCCATTTTTTAAACAAATAAAACTAGAATGGGGATATTGTCAGGCAAAACATGGAGCAGATAGTCTAGTAAAAAACTAATAAACCATATAGCTATTTGAATATTCAAAGAAATATTCTATTTCCAGAAGTTTGTAAATTTATAAAATTATAATGTTACTTATATTTTAAAATTATAGAGTATGTGAAGACTATTGAGCATAGTTACTAAATAATGATTATTAACATAATTCATTTGAAAAATCCAATTTCTTGAAATGAAAAATGCATAGTAAAACCTACCTTATTAGTAGCTGGGTCCAGTGCACTGTGCTATCTGAAAGATTAAAATTTTTTTTTGTATTTTTTATAAGAGAGAAAGGGGGAGAGTTGGCATGCCAAGGCCTCCAGCCACTGCAGTTGACTCCAAATGCATGTGCCACCTTTTGCCCATGTGCCACCTTGCATGTTTGTGTCACCTTGTGGGATCTGGAGAGTCAAACACGGGTCCATAGACTTTGTAGGCAAGCGACATAACAGCTCATCCATCTCTCCAGCCCTGTTTTTTTTTTCTTTTAGGTTTTTTGAGGTAGGTCCAGGCTGACCTGGAATTCACTATGTAGCCTCAGGGTGGCCTCAAACTGCCTCTCAAATTCTGGGATTAAAGGAGTGCACCACCATGCTAGATTTTTTTTTTTTTTTTTTTTTTTTTTTTTTTTTTTTTTTTGAGGTAGGGTTTCCCTCTCGCCCAGATTGACTTGGAATTTACTATATAGTCTTGAGGTGGCCTTGGACACATGGTGATCTTCCTACAAGTGCTGGAATTAAAGGCATGTACTACCATGCTTAGTTTAAACTTGTATTCTTTTTTTTTTTTTTTTAGGTAGGGTTTCACTCTGGCTCAGGTTGACCTGAAATTAGAATCTAAACTTATATTTTTATTTATTTATTTATTTATTTATTTTGGTTTTTCGAGGTAGGGTCTTACTCTAGCCCAGGCTGACCTGGAATTCACTATGGAGTCTCAGGGTGGCCTCGAACTCATGGCGATCCTCCTACACTGCCTCCAGAGTGCTGGGATTAAAGGCGTGTGCCATCATGCCCGGCTTCTTATATTCTTATTTAAATAATTTACTTATTGTTTGAAAGAGAAAGAATGGATGCCCCAGGGCCTTTAGTTGCTGCAAACTGCAGATGCATGCACCCCGTTGTGCATCTGGCTTATGTGGGTCCTGGGGAATGGAACTGGGGTCCTTAGGCTTCGCAGGCAAATGCCTTAACTGCTGTTTCACCACCCCTGTTCTTATTTAAAATACACAAAGTTTTCATTTCTCCATGGCTAATTTAATTCATGAGGTTAAAGAATCAACATGTATGTGTCATGTCATATAATATGAAGTGGGGAATTTATTTTTCAGAATATTGTGTATTGCTGGTATGTACATGGCCTTTAATCCCAGCACCCAGGAGACAGAGGTAGGAGGATTGCTGTGAGTTTGAGGCCAGCCTGAGACTACATAGTGAATTCCAGGTCAGCCTTGGCTAGAGCAAGACTCTACCTCACCCCCACCCTGCAGTCAATCAGTTTATCTATCTGTCTGTCTGTTAGCAAACAGAAAGAGCAAGACAGCGAGTGAGTGTGAGGGCGCGTGCATGTATTGCTTTGTGCATCTAGCTTCATGTGGGTAATGGGGAATTGAACCCAAGCTTTGTAAGCAAATACCTTTAACTGCTGAACCATGTCCCCAGACTGAAAATGTACCTTGTTTTTGTTTTTTTCAAGGTAGGGTCTGAACTCTAGCCCAGGCTAATTTGGAATTGGCTATGTACTCTCAGGGTGGCCTTGAATTTACAGCAATCCTCTTCTCCCTCCCAAGTGCTAGGAATAAAAGCATGCGCCACCATGCCTGGCTTCTGAGAATGTACCTTTTTAAGCTTTTATTAAGTTTTTAAAATTTTTTTTTTCATTCTTTTAAAAACTCATTTGATAGAGGGGAGAGAGAGAGAGAATGGGCACGCCAGGGCCTCCAGCCACTGCAAACGAACTCTAGACACATGTGCCACCTTGTGCACCTGGCTAACTTGGGTCCTGGGGAATTGAACCTGTGTCCTTTCGTTTTGTAGTCAAAGGCCTTAACCTCTAAGCCATCCCTCCAGCCCAAGCTTTTACTAATTTTTAAATATATTTGTGTGTGTGTGTGTGTGTGTGTGTGTGTGTGTGTGTATACCAGAGTCTCTTGCGGCCAGACTCATTCCATTTTGTGCATCTCGCTTTACGTGGATGCTGGAGAATTGAACCTGGCCCCCTTATTTTAATTATATATATTTATAAGTATACTTTTATATGCAGGTACGTATGTATGTGTATATGTATGTATGTATGTGTGTGTATATATGTATGTATGAATGTTGTTTTTGAGGTAGGGTTTCACTCTAGCCCACAGCGACCTGGAATTCACTGTGTAGTCTCAGGGTGGCCTTGAACTCATGGCGATCCTCCTACCTGTGCCTCCTGAGTACTGGGATTAAAAGTGTGTGCTCCCACACCTAGCTCTTAATTTTTTATATTATTGTTCTTTTCAGGTAGGGTCTTATTGTAGCCCAGGCTGACCTGGAATTCACCCTGTAGTCTCAGGGTGGTCTAGAACTCACAGTGATCCTTCTAACTTTACCTCTCAAGTACTGGGATTAAAGGCATACACCACCATGCCCAGCCCTTTATGTTTCTTTTTCTTTTTCTTTTCTTTTTTCGAGGTAGGGTGTCATTCTAGCTCAGGCTGACCTGGAATTTACTACATAGTCGTAGGCTGGCCTTGAACTCATGGTGATCCTCCTACCTCTGCCTCCCAAGTGCTGGGATTAAAGGCGTGTGCCACCAACAACGTCCAGTTTATTTATTTTTTAGGCAAGCCCTTTTTATTTTTATGTGAGAGTGAGAGAGAAAATTTGCATGCCAGAGCCTCCAGCCATTGCAATCGAATTCCAGATGTGTGTGCTCCCTTGTGCGCATGTGTGACCTTGTGCACTGTGTCACCTTGTGCATCTGGCTTACATGGGACCTGGAGAGTTGAACATGAGTCTTTAGGCTTTGCAGGTAAGCGCATTAACTGCTAAGCCATCTTGCCAGCCTGATACCTTATTTGACCTTTGTGTTGGAAAGCATTGCTCTTAGAGCTTCTTTGCTGTAATACCTATATGTATGTATGTGTTTGTACATTTGTATGTGTGTGTATGTTGAGACCAGAGGACAACCTCACATATCATCCTCAGGATGGCTGTCCACTTTTTTTGCCAAAGGGTCTTTCATTAGCTTTGACTTCATTTTTGCTAGACTGGTTGCTCAGCAAGTTCAAAGTATCCTACTTGTCTCCACCTCCCAAATCTCAGATTATAGGCACATGCCATCACACCGAGCATTGGTTTTTTTAATTAATTAATTTATTTTTTTTGGTTTTTGGAGGTAGGGTCTCATTCTAGCTCAGGCTGACCTGGATTTCACTATGTAGTCTCAGGGTGGCCTCAAACTCATGGTGATCCTCCTACCTCTGCCTCCCAAGTGCTGGGATTAATGGCATCTGCCACCATGCCCGGCTCTAAATATATTTTTTTTTTGTTGTATTTATTTATTTCAGAGGGAAGGGGGTTAGAGAGAGAAAATAGGCACACCAGGGCCTCCAGTCACTGAGAACAAACTCCAGACACATGTGCCATTTTGTGCATCTGACTAATGTGGGTCTTTGGGAATCAAACCTTTGTCCTTTGGCTTTGCCTTAACCTCTAGGTCATCTGTCCTGCACACACCCAGCATTCTTACCTAGGTTCTGGGATCCTCATGATTTACCAATTGATTCTCTCTGCTCCCTCTAGAGCTCTAACTAGGAGTGGTTTATTATGTCCCTATCATATGCCAGATCTTTTGTTTGTTTGTTTTTCAAGGTAGGGTCTCGTTTTAATCCAGGCTGCTTTGCAGTTCACCTTGTAGTCTCAGGGTGGCCATGAATTTACTGTGATCCTCCTACCTCTGCCTCCTGAGTGCTGGGATTAAAGGTGTGCTCTGCCATGCCCTGCTTGTCAGGTCTTTAAATTGCATTTAACTGTGTGTGAAGAACCATGTGCTTTTAGATAGATGTTAAATTAACTTGCTCTGGCAATCACCAAATAGTAAATGGAAGGACTAGCATGTTTAAATCAAACTTGCCCCCCAGTTAATTGATGGGAGTAGACTGGCCCTAAAGTCTTTGTTACTAGAAGTGTAACAATTCTCTTTGGAATGGCTTGAAATTGCTCTGTTCCAGTTCAGTTCTGGGCTTCAGTGATTTATTGAACAGCTGTAGGTCTTTGAATTGCTGTGCCTAGTTGGTAGGAACATTTCATGCTGGTGGGTGAGGGTCTTAGCAGGATTGGAGATGGAAAGAATAAGGAGTCTTTGTCTTCTCAGTGATTTGAACTGCTCTGATGAGTGAGGGTGTTATGGGAAGGGTTTGCAATGTAAGATCCCAAGGGTAAGGTGAAGAAGGACAATTATCTAACCATGGGCTTTAAGGTTTACAAAGAGCTGTTGCATTGGGAAACAGCAGGAAAAGCTACCATTGCTACTTTAGAGGTTTGCTAAACAGAGACTAATGGAGTGCATTCCATTGTATGTATCAATTTGTCCTCTTTTTTTTCCCAGAAAGAACATTAATGAATAATCATATTTCTTTTCACAAATGTACAGTGGTTCTCTGTCAGTGTGAATGAAAAGCCCTTAGGGCTCTGTCTGATGATCTCATTCCATGACCATTTTTGTGTATTCCTACATAGAAGGCGGGGGAGGGTAGGTCTTTGGTGTCCTTACTTTCATTAAGCAGTATGCTTCTGGCTTTCTCACCTAAATTTCTGTGCTTTGAGGGTGTGGTGGTTTGATTCAGGTGTCTCTCATACAATTACAACTGAACAGGCAGAAGTTTGGAACAGTCAACTTAAGTATTTTGGATGCTTAGGTTTCTCCTAGAGCCTCCTTAGAATCCTCCTGGAGGCAATGTTGCTGTTGTCCATTTTATGTGGGCCAGAAGATGATGTCCACCCTCTGTTCATGCCTTTGTATTTCTCTGCAATCATGGAACTTCCTCTTGAGTCTGTAAGCCAAAATAAACCTGTTTCCCCATAAGGTGCTCTTGGTTGGGTGTTTTCTGCCAGCAGTTTGAACCTGACTACAACAGTAAAGTTGGTACTGAGAAGTGGGATCATTACTGCTGTGTGGCTTTTGATCTTTTGAAGCTGATTTTTGAGAGGAATTTGGAAGGATTTGAAACCTGGGCCTAAGAGATGCCTTGCAGTTCTGTAAGTATAGCTTAAAGGACTATTCTGGTCAGAGTTCAAGACCCGAGTGCAGTAAGAACTATGGACTGTGAGGTTTGGCTTATGAGGGTGAGAAAGAGTTTTGTCTGGACTGGGCTAGAAGCAGTTTGTGTGAGAGGCTTACTGTTAGGCTTGTGCTTTAAAAAAATTTTTTTTTGTTTATTTTATTTATTTATTTGGGAGCTACAGACAGAGAGAAGGAGATGGGGGGGGGGGAAGGATGGCCATGCCAGGGCTTCCAGCCACTGCAAATGAACTCCAGACACGTACGCCCCCTTGTGCATCTGGCTAACATGGGTCCTGGGGAATTGAGCCTTGAACTGGGATCCTTAGGCTTCACAGGCAAGCACTTAACCGCTAAGCCATCTCTGCAGCCCAGGCTTGTGTTTTGAGAACTTGCACAGGGTTGCACTGTGTAGAAACTGGTATGAGCAGAGGGATGTGGCACAGAAAGAAGTATTTGGTTCCAAACTTCTGCCTGTTCAGTTGTAATTGTATGAGAGATTATAACCTTTGAGATTGGGCCAGCTGATCTGCACTGGGACAGCAGGAAGACTGCAGAGTCTTTAGAAGGGTCCTGAACACTAAAAGAGTGACCTGTTCTTCAATGTCTATTGTATTCTCTCTCTGGATTAACAAATTGGTAGTCCACCTAGTATTATGGCGTGTAGCAAATGCAGGATTTGCAACACAGTTTTGTATTTTTGGAAATGGCCATGGATAGTGTGAAGCAGGCTTGTTGGATTACCTGCATGTAGGCCCAATGGAGCCATGCAGATGGACCATGGTTTGCAGTGAAGGCTAGAGAAGAACTTTGGTTGTCATCTATTGCTCATCCATGTGTTTTTTAGACAACCAATGAACCTGGAACTGCCAGTTTTTGGTCAGACTGGCTTATCAGAGAGTCCCAGGGATTCATTGGTCTGCTCCCTGCAGAATTGGTGTTACAGGTGTATCTGGCCATTCCTAGCTGTTCATATGGGAGTTGGGGGTCAAACTCAGGGCAGTTAAGGCCCTCATGTTGTTTGGCAAGGCCTCTTACCTGCTTGAGACATCTACCTGCACAGTCTGTTCACTGTTAACAGCTTCATTATACCATGGCTTTGGGTATGTTGTTTTCACTCACAGCTTAGGGATGAGCTTACAACTTGGGATTTCACACTAAACGTGAGGTCTCCTTTCTCAGTTGTCTGTTGGTTTCCTCTAATCTTTTGCCCATATGAGCTTTTCTTTTCTGGCTGGAAAGGGCATGTGTTGCAATTTTGATCACTTAAGTTAGTGTGCTACTATATAGTTCTTTGAATCCAACTCTCAAGGCAAAGCCTTAGGGGGAAAAAAAAGAATAAAAAAAATAGATTACAGCCACTAATGAAGAGGGCTGTGGGTTGGGGAGGGGCGGTAGTCCCTGACTTACTGTGGGAACATTCACCAAATTTTACCTCCTTTCAGTGATTGAGAGAAAGCTAAGGTACTGACATTAGTCCATCTCATTGGAATGCTTCCATTTTAAAAATAAAAGCACATTTCCTTCAGTGTTTACTGTCTTTTTCTCAGGTAGTTCACCATATAAAGATAGCAGTATTTTATCTATCTATTTAGACACACGTGTGAGTCACGGGTATATGTATGGGTGCCACTAAGCCATGTTCAGGGTACATTTTATATATGAATACAGGTGGTTAATAATTTTTTTATGTTTGTACTCTTCTAGCTATGATTTACTATTGGTGACTCATCTCTCTCTCTCTCTTTTTTAATTTGTTTGAGAGTCAGACAGACAGAGACAGACACACAGAGAGAGTTTGAGTGTGCCAGGGCCTCCTGCTACTGCAATCAAACTCCAGATGCATGAGCCACTTAATGCATCTGGCTTTACATAGGCACCGGAGAATTGAACCCAGTGCTCTCAGGTTTTGCAAGGAAGCCTCTTTTAACTGCTGAGACATCTCTCCAGCCCTAATAAGAAATTTAAAAATACTCTTTCTAACCAGTTGCATGCTAAAATACTGGGTGTACCTTGCCTTTTTTTTTTTTTAATGTTTATTTATTTGACAGAGAAAGAGAGGGCATTCCAGGACCTCCAGCCACTGTTGATGAACTCCAGATGCATGTACCCCCTTGTACATCAGGCTAATGTGGGTCCTGGGGAATCGAACCTGGGTCCTTTGGCTTTGCAGGCAAATGCCTTAACCACTAAGCCATCCCTATAGCTCTCCCTTGCCTTTTACATAGACTATAAATTGAGTTTAAGGAAATACTGGTGATAGCTAAAGTTGTTATAATGAATTAACACAAGTGAAAGTTGCAGCTGTTTAATGAGTTGCACTCAGAGTGGGGTGGGTTACATGGAGGTATAACTGGAACAATGTGTGCTTTTTCTTTAGATTTGACTTTTTTTCTATCCAGCAGTTATTAACGTGAGAGGAAATACTTAATTATATAAAGATTACTGGGAAATTTAGGTTAAAACATTTAAGTCTAAGATTGGTTTTCAAACTGAATTGGGCCAGGCGTGGGTGTGGTGGAACAGATCTGTATGTAACCTTAGCACTCAAGAGGCTGAGGTCAGATCACAAGTTCAAGGCCAACTCAGACTACAAAATGCGACCCTGTCTTACAACTGAAATGAAAAGTCAGCATGGATTGCATTTTTTATTTTTATATTGGGGGGTTTTCAAGGGAGGGTTTTGCTGTAGCCCAGGCTGATCTGGACTTCACTTATGTAGTCTCATGGTGGCTTTGAACTCATGACAATCCTCCTACATCTCCCAACCAAGTGCTGGAAGTAAAGGTGTGTGCTATCATGCCAGACTTGTTTTTTTTTTTTTTTTTTTTTTTTGGTTTTTTGAGGTAGGGTCTCAGGCTGACCTGGAATTAACTCTGTCATCTCAGGGCGGCCTTGAACTCATGGCAATCCTCCTACCTCTGCCTCCCGAGTGCTGGGATTAAAGGCGTGAGCCACCACGCCCGGCCTCAGACTTGTATTTTTAATTTAAAAAATTTTTATTTATCTATTTCAGAGAAGAGACAGGGAGATAGACTGATAGAGATGGGCTATGCCAGGGTCTCTGGCCACTACAAACGAACTCCAGATGTATGTGCCACCTTGTGCTTCTGGGTTAAGTGGGTACTGGGGAATTTGAGCCTGGGTCCTTAGACTTTTTCTCTTTCTTTCTTTCTTTCTTTCTTTCTTTCTTTCTTTCTTTCTTTCTTTCTTTCTTTCTTTTTTGAGGCAAGTGCAACAGACTGGCCTTTTCTTCTTTTATACGAGAGGGGGGGAGGGGGAGGGGGAGTGAGAATATGGGGATCCCAGGGCCTCTTTTTGCTATAGTCAAACTCCAGGTGCACGCACCCCCTTGTGCACATATGCAACATTGTGCGTTTGCATCACTGTGTGTCTAGTTTATATGGACCTGGAGAGTCTAACATGAGCCCTGGGGCTTCATAGGCAAGTGCCTTAACTGCTAAGCTATCACGCCAGCCCTTTAAAATTTTTTTTTAAATATTTATTTGCTAGCAGAGATATAAGAGAGGCAGAGAATGGGTGCGCCAGGGCCTCCAGCTGCTGCAAACTCTAGATTCATGTACCACTCTGTCCATTTGGCTTTACGTGGGTACTGTGGAATCAAACCCAGGTTGTTGGGCTTTGCAGGGAAGCACCACTGAGCCATTTCTCCAGCCCAGCATGTACTTTTTAAATAGATTGTGTTCACTTTCATAGAATTGGTTATTTACAAACAGAATGAATGAGACAAAGATGATAATGGCTTGTAGACAACAGGAATTACCAAACAGAACTATGCAGTAAAGGGAGCTTTTACAGGGCTGGAGAGTTGGCTTAGCGGTTGAGCACTTGCCTGTGAAGCCTAAGGACCCCAGTTCGAGGCTCGGTTCCCCAGGTCCCACGTTAGCCAGATGCACAAGGGGGCGCACGCATCTGGAATTCGTTTGCAGAGGCTGGAAGCCCTGGCGCACCCATTCTCTCTCCCTCTATCTGTCTTTCTCTCTGTGTCTGTTGCTCTCAAATAAATAAATAAATAAATTTTTTTTTTTTTAAAAAAGGAGAGCTTTTACAACCTAAAATAGTACACATTTACACTGTTCATACCATATCTACTTTTCAGTGAGTGAGCCAAAGAAGAATGTACAAAGTGATAATACACACACACACACACACACACACACAGAGATTTGATGGAGAACAAAAATAGAGGAGGAACAGGGGAGATGTCTCAGTGGACACCACTTGCTTGCCACTCAAGCCTGACCCCTTACTTCTTTCTTGAGGCTGGAAGCTATGGAAGGCTTTTGTTGTCCTACCTGCTGGGGAGGAGGGAAGCAAAGGCAGAATTTCTGGGAAATTTGGGCACTCTCAGCAAGTGCAGCTGTCAACAACATCACTAAGAATGATAGACTCTGCCTTAAAAGGAGGTGGGAGTCTAGGACCAAAATCCAAAAGTTGTCCTCTGATCTCCATGCAAGTACACACCATTCATGCATGATTAGACACGTCACACACATACATAGAAGACAGACAGAATTTAAAGGTTCCCAATGCAAAGGTGATACATATTTAAGGAGGTGGAAATGATAATCAACCCAGTGTTCATTACACACTAAACTTGTGCTGAGTTACTATATTGTACCCAACAGTACATACTTCTGTGTCAAATAAAAACCACTCCATGTAAGTGTTATACCTCTATTGACCTGACATAAAATGCCAAGACTTCTGAGGCCAAGTATGCTCTAGTCCACAGGAAAATATTAAATGTCAGACAGCTATTAACAGTGATCTGCTTGGGTCTTTTTCACACACAACCTCCCCACATCCCCACTTCTTTGGCATATATCACTTTGTACATTTGGCTTTATGCAGATACTGGGGTAGCGAACCTGGGTCCTTAGGATTTGCAGGCAAGCCCTTAACAGCTGAGCCATCTCTCCAGCCCCTCATTTTATTTTTTAATTTAATTATAGATGTGCACATGTATAATTTTGTGTGTGTGTGTGTGTGTGTGTGTGTGTGTGTGTGCGCGCGCGCGCATAGGCATGTGTGTGCCCTGGCTGAAGACAAGTTTTGTTCTTTCCTTCCACCTAGTTTTGTAACAGGATAATTAATAGCTAAATAAAACAAATAGGCAGAGGTAGGAGGATTGTCGTGAGTTCGAGGCCACCCTGAGACTACATAGTTAATTCCAGGCCAGCCTGGGTTAGAGTGAGACCTCTCTCTGAAAAGAAAAAATAGGTAACAAAAACAGGGAATAAAATAAAGTTTTTTTCCTCCTGGTCAGCAATTTCTACTTAATGATTTTTATTTATTTATTTTTTGACACAGGGTCTTACTTGTTTATTTCAGCCTGGTCTGGATCTCAGTATGTAGGTCAGGCTAGCCTCCAATTTAAGGTGATCTTCTTCCCTCTCAGCCTCTGGAGTTGTGGGATTGTAGGCATGTGATACCATTCCCATCTAATGAATTGATCTTATGAACTCCAGATCCATGTGCCACTTTGTGTATCTGGCTGTACATGGGGACTGGGGAATTGAACTCTGGGCTGACAGGCTTTACAAACAAGTTCCTTTAACTGCTGAGCCATGTTCCCATCATGAACATACACACACATACAATTTTGTTTTTGTTCTTCAAGGTAGGGTCCAGCCCAGGCTGACCTGGAATTCACTGTGTGGTCTCAGGGTGGCCTTGAACTTTCTCATTGATCCTCCTATCTCTTCCTCCTGAATGCTGGGATTAAAGGTGTGTACCACCATGCTCAGCAATATTTTGTTTTTACTTCACAGTTGTATCTTTGTAGATGCTCATCATGGGCCTAAAATGTGAGGGCTTGTGTAATTGTGCTTGTTTTGAGTTTCTGTGGGATGTTTATCATGGGAGATAATTTTGGAGAAATGGAGCTAATCACATTTGGGAATTTGAAATACTTTACTTTCCAGTTTCTTCAAAGGAATATGTGTATAACTCCATGAATTGGGTAAAAATACTTAGGTCATTGGTAGAGTTTTGTGGCCCTAATTTTGTGTTCCTGCTAAGCAGTTCCATGTTGAGTTCCTCATCCTTAACTCACCCTCTAGAATTCCTAGAGGACCTGTGCAGCAGCCTCTGGAGGATCGCCTTTTCCCTTCCCCGGTCTCCGCGGTCTACAGCACGGTAAGCATCTCCAGGGTGTTTGCCTCTTGGCCACCTGCCTCTGCATGTCAGCACATGGTGTTACTGGCAGTGTTTGCTTGATTAACATCAAGTTGAGGCAGAAGGTCTCAATAGAATTAGAGAGATATGATGTAATCTGGTAAGTACATTTTTTTCTTTTAAATCTAAAACGGGGTGGTTGGTGATAGATCCCCTCTTTCCATGCATAGTCAACTGTGATCTCATTAAGAGTTTTTGAGGGGTAGAGAGGTAGCTCTCTGGTTAAGGTGCTTGCCTGAAAAACCCAATGACCTAGGTTTAATTCCTCAGTACCCACATAAAAGCTAGATGCACAAAATGGCGTATGTGTCTTGAGTTCATTTGCAGTGTTGAGAGGCTCTGGTGCATTCATTCTCTTTCGCACTGTCTCTCTTCTCTCTCTTGCTCTGTTGCAAATAAAATAAAATATTAAATAAAGTATTAAAGATTTTTTTTGGCAGTGATGGGAATTCAACCCAGGCCCTCCTGCATACCAGATACGTAAGCACTCTACCATGGAGCCAAGCCCTGGCTTATGATTCTTTTTGTACATTGAGTTAAATTTTTTTTTCAACCTTTTTGTATTTTTTTTTCTAGGTAGGGTCTAGCTGTAGCCCAAGCTGGCCTGGAATTCACTATGTAGTCTCAGGCTGGCCTTGAACTCTCAGCGATCCTCCTCCCTCAGTTTCCAAAGTGCTGGGATTAATGGCATGAGCCACCACGCTTGGCTTTATTTATTTACTTGAGAGAGTGAGAAAGAGGCAGTTAAAGACAAAGAGACGCCAGGGCCTCTAGCCACTGCAAACGAACTCCAGGTGCATGTGCCCCCTTGTGCATCTGGCTTATGTGGGTCCTAGAGAATTGAGCCAGGATCCTTTGGCTTTCTAGGCCAATATCTTAATCAGTAAGCTATCTTTCCAGGCCCCACACCTGGCTTTTTGGACTTAAAAAAAAGAATATTTATTTTTTTGACAGGAAGGGAGGGTGAGAGAAAATATGTGTGGGCCAGAGCCTCTAGCTACTGCAAACAAGCTCTAGACACATGTGCCACCTTTTGTATCTGGTTTACTTGGGTGCTAGGGAATCAAACCTGGGTCATTATGCTTTACAGAAATGTCTTAAACCATTTTTCCAGTCCTTTAAAAAAACTTGTTTAGGGCTGGAGAGATGGCTTAGCGGTTAAGCGCTTGCCTGTGAAGCCTAAGGACTCCGGTTCGAGGCTCGGTTCCCCAGGTCCCACGTTAGCCAGATGCACAAGGGGGCGCACGCATCTGGAGTTCGTTTGCAGAGGCTGGAAGCCCTGGCGCGCCCATTCTCTCTCTCTCCCTCTATCTGTCTTTCTCTCTATGTCTGTCGCTCTCAAATAAATAAATAATTAATTAAAAAAAACAACAAAAAAAACTTGTTTATTTTTATTTATTTGAGAGTGACAGACAGAGAAAGAGGCAGAGAGAGAATGGGTGCATCAGGTCCTCCAGCCACTGCAAACAAACTCCAGACACCCTTGTGTATCTGGCTTACATGGGTCCTGGGGAATAGAGCCTCGAACCGAGATCCTTTGGCTTCACAGGCATGTGCTTAACCACTGAGCCATCTCTCTGGCCCCCTTTTTAAACTTTCTTTTCCTTTTTAAAACTTTTTTATTGATACTTTTTATATATGTGTATGATACATTTTGATCATAATTCCCTCTGGTTATATTTTCTCCTACTTAACCTCTTTTTTTTTTCCCAACTAGTTCCTTCTTCAATTTTTATGTTCTGTTTTTTGGGGGGCCTTTCTCCCGTCTATGATGGAATGTTGATGGGCCCAATATTGTGCATGTAATGACAGCTGCTATGAGATCATGAATGTAATAACCATATCATATCTGGAGGTATACAATGATTTTAATTTCTGTTGAATAGTTTTCCTTTTCCCTAATTGCAACTAAAATATTCAGAGATATTGCCAGAGTGAACATTGGGGAAATTTAAATCATGTTTTAAATGACTAATTTGAATGTGTAAGTGAAAGGAAATTTTTAAAGAGAATGAAGGTAATAAAGGAGGTGTGTCTTGATGTGGACCTGTGGGAATTTAAGGAACTTGCAGGATTCAAACCTGTCTGTTAATGTGTGAATTCTACATATTGTTTATTCGTGTGCTTTGAAAAAACTTAAGAATCAAGTGAGGGAAGCAAGCCAATAAATAGCTGGCATCTAAAGTAATGATAATAGGGCCGGAGTGATGGCTTAGCAGTTAAGCGCTTGCCTGTGAAGCCTAAGGACCCTGGTTCGAGGCTCGGTTCCCCAGGACCCACGTTAGCCAGATGCACAAGGGGGCGCACATGTCTGGAGTTCGTTTACAGTGGCTGGAGTCCTTGGCGTACCCATTCTCTCGCTCCATCCCTCCTCCTCTCTGTCTGTCTCTCAAAAAAAAAATAAATAAATAAAAAAAATTAAAAAAAATAAAGTGATGATAGTACAGTTGTAACTCCTAGCTTGAGTGTGAATACTTTTTTTGGTGGTGGGTGTTTACAGATTGTAGTCAGTTCCACCACTGAGCTTTATACCCTCGTTTATAGTGAGATATTGCCTCCAAAAAAAAAATAATTAAAACACAATAAATAAGTAAATAAATTAATAACTAGTTTCTGTAGCTACAATGTGGATAGTACACTGTGATGACAGGGTTTGGTAGACCAGAGGCAAAGGACTGTTAAGATGCTACTGTTAGTGGCACAGGCTCAAGATGACTGGTTTGCTTGAAAGTGGTGCAGTAAGGCGGGCGTGGTGGCGCACGCCTTTAATCCCAGCACTCGGGAGGCAGAGGAGGGAGATTGCAGTGAGTTCGAGGCCACCCTGAGATTATGTAGTAAATTCCAGGTCAGCCTGAGCTAGAGTGAGACCCTACCTGGAAAAACAAAACAACAACAACAACAAAAAAACAAAACCAAAACAACAACAACAGAAGACAGTGGTGCAGTAGCCGCATATGCTGTGTGTTTGAATGTATAGTCAGTAGATATGCTGAAGTCTTCAGTGTGGGCTGTCAGAGAAAGAGGAACCCCGCTCTGTGTCTTGGATCTCAGCTTGAACAGATGAGAGAGGATGGTTCTGTCTCATTCACTGTGCAGATGACTGAATCAGGTTCAAGGGTTTTATTGAGAAAAGTCAACTCTGCAAACACTTTTTCCCCCCAGGTAGGGTCTCACTCTAGCACAGGTTGACCTAGAACTCTTTTCTCTAGTCCCAGGCTGGCCTCTGATGTGCCACCATGCCAAACTTCAAACATTATTACTATTTTTAAATTTGAATTTATTTATTTATTTGCAAGGAGAGAGGGAATGGGTACTCCAGGCCACTGCAAACAAACTGTAAGGTTCAGGAGTGACCAAGACCACGGAGACCACTCTGAGGCAATGATGGAAACTTTTATTCGTGGAAAATGCTAGCTGCCAGGACTGACTCTCAAGAGGGGGAGCAGTCAGTTTGGAATTACAGATAGTGGGCTATATAGAGCTGTTCAGTTGGGGGAAGGAAGGAGGAAGTAAAAGAAAGTTTTTTTTTTTTTTTTTTTTTTAGTGGAGATCTAAGATAGCCAGTATGACACCAGACTAGTAACCTGCTGTCTTCACAAATACGGAGGCAGGAAACCTAGACCTGGGGCATTGTTGGGGAAGGAAGGGATGATGGCTGGGTGGTTCCTTGAGGAATGTGGATGACCCACTTTCTTGTGTCTCTATTGCCCTCCTGCTGTCCTCTTTGACTCCATTTTGTGCTGACCTAACACAAACTCCAGTTGCACACACCACTTTGTGTCTGGCTATCTGTGGGTACTAGGAAATTTGAACCCTGGTTGTTAAGCATTGCAAGCCAGGGCCTTAACTGTTGAGCCATTTCTTTTTTTTTTTATTTTTTAATTTAATTTTTATTAGCATTTTCCATGATTATAAAAAAAAAATCCCATGGTAATTCCCTCCCTCCCCTCTCCCCACTTTCCCCTTTGAAATTCCATTCTCCATCATATTACCTCCCCATCACAATCATTGTACTTACATATATACAATATCAACCTATTAAGTACCCTCCTCCCTTCCTTTCTCTTCCCTTTATGTCTCCTTTTTAACTTCTGGCCTCTGCTACTAAGTATTTTCATTCTCACGCAGAAGCCCCGCCATCTGTAGCTAGGACCCACATATGAGAGAGAACATGCGACGCTTGGCTTTCTGGGCCTGGGTTACCTCACTTAGTATAATCCTTTCCAGATCCATCCATTTTTCTGCAAATTTCATAACTTCATTTTTCTTTACCGCTGAGTAGAACTCCATTGTATAAATGTGCCACATCTTCATTATCCACTCATCTGTTGAGGGACATCTAGGCTGGTTCCATTTCCCAGCTATTATAAATTGAGCAGCAATAAACATGGTTGAGCATGTACTTCTAAGGAAATGAGATGAGTCCTTAGGATATATGCCTAGGAGCCCTCCTGTTTCCTTTTGTCTTTTATTTATTTAATTTTAATTTTTAATTTTTTAAAAAAAATTTTGTTTATTTTTATTTATTTAAGAGCCACAGCGAGAGAGAGAGAGGGGGGGGGGGGGAGAATAGACGCACCAGGGCCTTCAGCCACTGCAAACGAACTCCAGACGCATGCGCCCCCTTGTGCATCTGGCTAATGTGGGTCCTGGGGAATCGAGCCTCGTACCAGGGTACTTAGGCTTCACAGGCAAGCGCTTAACTGCTAAGCTATCTCTCCAGCCCTAATTTTTATTTTTAAGATGTGGGTTTGCTGTGTTGCCCAACTTGGTTGTAGGGTTTAAATGATCCTTAGGTCTCTACCTCCCAAGTAGCTTCCTCAGTAGTTTTAGTCTCTTCTTATATTTTATTTTCATTTATTTATTTGAGAGAGAGAAGGAGGCAGAGAGAGAATGGGCATGCCAGGGCATCTAGCCACTGCAGACTGACTCCAGATGCATGCGCCACCTTGTGTGTCTGACTTACATGGGTCCTGGGGAATCAAACCTGGGTCCTTTGGCTTTGTAAGCAAGCACCTTAACCACTAAGCCACCCCTCCAGCCCACAAATTTTTTTTTTAACTGGAAAAAAATATATAACTGGAGAAGAGCTGGGCAGATGGCTTAACGGTTAAGGTATGTGCTTACAAAGCCAAAGGATCCAGGTTCGATTCCTCAGGACCCATGTTAGCCAGACGCACAGGGGCCGCATGCGTCTTGAGTTTGTTTTCAGTGGATGGATGCTCCCATTCTCTCCCTCTCCCTCTGTCAAATAAATAAAAATAAAATAAAATAAATTATTTTGTGAGCCAGGTGTGGTGGCGTATGCCTTTAATTCTAGCAGTTGGGAGCAGAAGTAGGAGGATCGAGTTTGAGGTCACCCTGAAACTACATAGTGAATTCCAGGTCAGCCTGGACTACAGTGAAACCCTACCTCAAAAAAAAAAAAAAATTTTTTTTCCTGTGTGTATATAATTGTCCCAGGGTCTCTTGTCAATACAAATAAATGCCAGCTTCATATTCCACATTTTATGTTTGTCTTTATGTGGGTACTGGGGAATTGAACCTGGGCCAGTAGGCTCTGTAAGCAAACCCCTTGGACTACTACACAGCTCACATATTTAATAATTTTTTTCTTGGTAACTTTTTTCTTTCCACCTTCTTTTATAGCGTGGTACACATTCCTAGGAAATAATGTCTGTGTGCTTTAGTCCTGTAGTACCATGTCAGCCACAGGGTCATGCATGGGCCTCCCTTTGGTGTCTTCATAGTCTGTGTCAGTCACAGTGTCCTGTGCAGAACTCACTTCTCTCGTTTCTTGATTCATTAGCATCATACTTATTTGAGAATGAAAAAGAAGCCAATAAAGAACGGGCATGCCAGGGTCTTCAGCCAGTGTATATGAACTCCAGATACATGTGCCACCTTATGCATCTGGCTTAAATGGGTCCTGGGGACTCAAACCTAGGTCCTTAAGTTTTGCAAGCAAGAGCCTTAACTGCTGAATCATCTCTCCAGCCCCATTAGCATTATTTCTGTGTCACAAAATATAAAGGCTAGCCTTCAGTTCACCTCCTGTGGTTCCAGCATATGGTGCCCATATGTCACTTTTCATTGAGTAGGGGAAATTCCTTGAAAGGCAGTAACACTCCTAGCCAGTTCTTTTTAAATGTCATAATGCTGCTTTTCCCTTTTCTTCTCTTTCTGTTAAAGCAGGGTTTCACTATAGCCCAGGCAGACCTGGAACTTACTCTGTAAGCTAGGCTGGTGCGAAGTCACAGTGATCCTTCTACCTTTACCTCTGAGTGCTGGCATTACAGGCATGTGGCATCATACCTGACTCACATAATAATGCTTTTTTTTTTTGTTTGTTTGTTTCTCAAGGTAGAGTTTTACTAGCCCAGTGGAATATACTGTGTAGTCTCAGACTGATGTCAAACTCACAGCAGTCCTCCTACCTTTACCTTCTGAGTGCTGGGATTAAAGGTGTGCACCACCACATCAGGCCTATTTTATTTATTTATTTATACCTATAGAACAAAATTCAAATCTGATTCCTGGTTACAGGTGTCTTACCATCACACACGGACATGACCCCACTCACAAAGTGTCCTAGGGCAGCAGTCAAAGGCAGTTAATCCTTGCAGTGACAGGACTTTGAGCCTGCTAAGCTAGTATTTTTAATATTCCAGATAATATTGATAATGAAATGAGTGCTGGTGAGATGGCTCAGTGGCTAGGGCACTTGCCTGCAAAGCCTAACAACCCAGGTTCAGTTCCTTAGTACCCATGTAAGGGCATATGTACAAAGTGGCACATTCATCTGGAGTTCATTTACAGTGGCTAGAGGTCCTGGTTTGTCCATCCATTTTCACTCACTTTCTCTACTTATAAATAAATAAATGAATAAATAAGTTAATGGAAAATAACTGACATTATTATAAAAACCACCACTGCATGTGGTGGCTCATGCTGGGTTATAAACCTAGCACTGGCAGGTAGAGGCAGGAGGATCAGGAGTTCATGGTCAGTCATCTTTGGCTACCTAGTTAGTTAAGCGTAGCTTGAGTTATATGAGACATTGCCTCAAGAAACAAACAGAAACAAAAGGAAGGCTGGAGAGATGGCATAGTGGTTAAAGCACTTGCCTTCAAAGCCAAAGGACCTAGGTTTGATTCCCCAGCACCTACATAAGCCAGATGCAGAAGATGGTGCATGCTTCTGGAGTTCGTTTGCAGTGGCTGGATGCCCTGGCGCACCCATTCTGTCTCTCTCCTTCTTTCTCCCTCTCTCTGCCCTTGTCTCTTTCAAATAAATACATTATAAAATAAGTAAATAAAAAGAAAACAACAGGATCAAAAGTCTGTATTCTGAGCCATTGGAAGGGTTGTCTTATTAATGACTTATGAAAATTTCCTTTGTATCAATTATTTAAATTACTGCTTAGTTAGCAAATTACTCTTTAGAGCTGTGCAAGGTTTGTGTGGGTGTGTGGTGTGTGTAGTGTATGCAAATGCCTTCCTTCACTCTTTGTGCATGCATTCATAGGTGAGAGAGGAACATCAGGTGTCTTCCTCCTCTCACCTGCCTGTTTCCTTGAGACAAAGTCTCTCTTAATCTAGAAGTGCTTTTTTATTTTGTTTTTCGTTTTTTTAACTTTATTTATTTACTTTAGTTTTTTAAAATTTTATTAATTTATTTGCAATCAGAGAGAGAGAGAGAGAATGGGCACACCAGGGCCTCAAGCCACTGCAAATGAACTACAGACTCATGCGCCCCCTTTGTTCATCTGGCTAACATGGGTCCTGGGGAATTAAACCTGAGTCCTTTGGATTTGCAGCAAACACCTTAGCTGCTAAGCCATTTCTCCAGCCCTTGTTTTTTGAGGTAGGGTTTCACTGTAGGCCAGGCTGACCTGGAATTTACTATGTAGTCTCAGGGTGGCCTTGAGCTCATGGTGATTCTACCTTTGTCTCCCAAGTGCTGGGATTAAAGACGTGCACCACTATGCCTGGCTTGTTTTTTTTTTTTTTTTTTTTTTAAAGTTAGCAAGATCCAGCAGTTCTTTAGTCTCTACCATAGGGTTACAGATGGGTGCTGGTGGATGGAACTTGGGCTGTCTCAGGCCTTCTTGGGCACCAAGCGCTTTTTACTCTTGTGCCATCTCTGCAGCCTGTGTGTAAAAGTTTTGATCCTATTAGCCAGTTGATCATTTATACATAATAAATTCTTGGCTCTTCATATAGCTGTTTAGAAACTCCTGTTCTTAGGTCTTTACAGAGTCTGATGAGCACTGAGTGCATCAGCATGGCCGTGGAGACCTTTCTTTCTTTTTTTTTTTTTTTTAATTTTTATTTATTTATTTGAGAGCGACAGACACAGAGAGAAAGACAGATAGAGGGAGAGAGAGAGAATGGGTGCGCCAGGGCTTCCAGCCTCTGCAAACGAACTCTCAGACGCGTGCGCCCCCTTGTGCATCTGGCTAACGTGGGACCTGGGGAACCGAGCCTTCAACCGGGGTCCTTAGGCTTCACAGGCAAGCGCTTAACCGCTAAGCCATCTCTCCAGCCCCAAATATATTTATTTATTTATTTATTTATTTATGAGAGAGAAAGAGACAGACAGAGAGAATGGGCATGCCAGGGCCTCTAGCCACTGCATACGAACTCCAGACACATGTGCTCCCTTGTGCATCTGCTTTACATGGGCCCTGGGGAATTGAACCCAGGTCCTTAGGCTTCACAGGCAAATGCCATAACTGCTGAGCTATATCCCCAGTCCCCCGTGGAGATCTTTCTACAGAGAACACAGCCTTGGTCAGTCAGTACTTGTTAGGCACTCGTGTCCATTCATATATAAATCTGTACTGTGCTATACTCCTAACACAGAATTTTTCAATCCAATAAACATACCAGTTGAAGTAATGCTTTATTTGTACTTATGTAGTTTTATGGAGGCATTACATTTGATATGTGGCAGGGTACCTGTTTTGGTGCTCCAGGGCCTCAGCCACTGCACTCGAACTTGATGCTTGTGCCACCTAGTAGGCATGTGCTACCTTCATGTGTTTGGTTTATGTGGGAGCTGGAGAGTTGAACATGGGTCTTTAGGCTTTGCAGGCAAGTACCTTAACCACTAAGCCATCTTATCTCTCCATCCCCATTTTTGTTTTTTTGAGACAGGGTCTCACTAAGTAGCCAGGTATAGCCTGGAATCTGCAACCCTTTCACTTCATCCTCCTCAGTGATGGGATTATAGGTATCTACTACTGGCAGGAAGGAAGACGCTCCAGAGAGAGAGAGAGAGAGACACTTGTGCCCTTCTCTATTGAAATAAGGACCCACAAGAAATTAGAATTGCCTCAGGAATTTCATTCTATGAGAAAGAAAAAATTAAAACTTATTGTTAGCTAAAGGGAAAACTTCTCTTTGTAGAGGTTTTATGCAGTGCTGGCTTGTCAGACCACTGTGTAGGAATTACTGGAACTCCTTGACTGACATTGCATACAGTGTGTACCTCTGGCCCTCTACTTAAACCAAAATGATGGCCTTAAGTATGTGTTAGTGGTTATCTTTGTCTTTCTTCTCAGTATAGCCACATTATATAAACCTTCTTTGTCTGATTTTCACTATTAATTTGGCTTACTGAGGATTGGATGCTGAGCCTGGTATGTTAGAGCTGCTAGGGCTCAGGCTCGGCCCAGTACACTCAGCTTATTGGGAAACCTTTCTATTTTTTGTTCTTTTATTTTTCTCTCCCTTTTTTCTTTCCTATCTTTCTCCCTCCCTTCTTCCTTTTTTTTTTAGGGAGAAGTTCACACTCTAGCACAGGTTGCCTTGAAACTTCTCTATGGAGCCCTGACTGGCTCAAACTCATGGCACTCTTCCTGTTTCAGCCCCCAGTTCTGAGTTTCCACATATGAGCCAGCATACCTGGTGCCTTGGGCCCTTTTATAGGTATTTTGTCCTTTCCAACATTAAAGCATTTTTTTCATTTTGGATTGGTTTGTACTTGTTTTGTTTTTGGTAGGTTTTTGCTCTAACTCAGGCTGATATGGAATTTACTATGTGGGCTCAGGGTGGCCTCGAACTCACAGTAATCCTCCTACCTCTGCCTCCCCTCCAGAGTGCTGGGATTAAAGGCATGCACCACCACTCCTGCCTCATTTATACTTAAAAAAATTGGAATTGCCTGGTATGGTGGTGCACACCTTTAATCCTAGCACTCAGGAGGCAGAGGTAGGAGGATTGCTGTGAGCTTGAGGCCAACCTGGGACTACAGAGTGAGTTCCAGTTTAGCCTGGGCTAGAGTGAGACTCCACCTCAAACACATACACACATGCACACATACACACACACACGCACATGCACACACACAAATTGGAATCATACTGTATGCACTTTTTTCTTTAACTGTATGCACTTTAAAAAAATGTGCTTATTGGGGCTGGAAAGATAGCAGCTAAAGGGACTTGCTTGCAAATCCCGTTGGCTTTGATTTTCCCAGTACTCATGTATAGCGACATGTACAAAGTAGTGCATGCATCTGGAGTTTGTTTGCAGTGGTGGGAGGCCCTACCTTGCTCATGTGCTTGCTTATATATATGCTTATATTTTTTTTGGTTTTTTGCTCATGTGCTTATATATTTTTTTGTTTTTTTGAGGTAGGGTCTCACTCTAACCTAGGCTGACCTGGCTATTCACAATGTTGTCTCAGGGTGGTCTTGAACTCATGGTGATCCTCCTACATCTGCCTCCCAAGTGCTGGAATTAAAGGCGTATACCACCACATCCAGCCCATAAATAAATTTTTTTAAATGTCTTTTCTTTATTTTGTTTATTTATTTGAGAGCAACAGGCAGAAAGAGGCGGAGAGAGAGAGAGAGAATGAATAGGCACGCCAGGGCCTCTAGCCACTGCAGGTGAACTCCAGATGTGTGTGTCCCCTTGTGCATCAAGCTAACATGGGTCCTGGGGAATCGAGCCTCGAACCGGTGTCCTTAGGCTTCATAGGCAAGTGCTTAATTGCTAAGCCATCTCTCCAGCCCCCATAAATAAATTTTTTAAAAAGGTGCTTTTAGAGCCAGGTTTGGTAGCACATGCCTTTAATCTAGCACTTGGGAGGCAGAGGTGGGAGGATCATCATGAGTTCAAAGCCAGCCTAAGACTATATAGTGAATTCCAGGTCAGCCTGAGCTAGAGTTTGACCCTTCCTTGAAAAACAAACAAACAAACAAACAAAAACCAAACAACAAAAAAAGTGCTTTTTAAATTTTTTAGTGACAACTTCTATACTTACAGACAATAAACCATGATATTTCCCTTCCCTCCCCCATTTCCCCTTTACAACTCTGCTCTCCATCATATCCCCTCCCCCTTTCCTTTAGTCTTTTTTTTAATTTTGATGTCTTTTTCTCCTTTTATGAGGATCTTGTTAGGCACTGTGAGATCATGGATATCAAGGCCAATTTCTTTCTGGACAATTGCATTGTAAGGAGTGGTACCCTTCCTTTTGCTCGTACATTCTTTCCGCCACCTCTCCAGCAATGGACCCTGAGCCTTGGAGGGTGTGTGATAGAGATGTTTCATTGCTGAGCATTCCTTTGTCACTTCTCAAGTGCTTTTATATGTGGAGTGATATTCTGATTATTAAAAATCTGGATTTGGAGCTGGGTGTGGTAGCATACACCTTTGATCCCAAACACTCAGGAGGCAGTGGTAGGAGGATCACCATGAGTTTAAAGCCACCCTGATACTACATAATGAATTCCAGATCAGCCTGAGCTAGAGTAAAACCCTACCTCAAAAAATAAAACAAAACAAAACAAGAACAATCTGGATTTGAGCCTAAGAGATGGCTTTGTGGTTAAGGACCCAGGTTTGATTCCTCAGTACTGACACAAGTATCTGACACGGTATCACATGCATCTGGAGTTTGTTTGCAGTGGCTAGAGGCCCTGGTGTGCTCATTCTCACTTTGTATCTGCTTCCTCCTCTCTCCTCTGTCGAATAAATAAATGAATAAAATATTTTTATTTATTTATTTATTTATTTATTCTTAAAATATTTTTAAAAATCTGGATCTGAGCCGGGTGTGGGGGCGCATACCTTTAATCCTAGCACTTGGGAGCCAGGGGTAGGAGGATCACTGTGAGTTTGAGGCCATCCTGAGACTCCATAGTGAATTCTAGGTCAGCCTGGGCCAGAGTGAGACCTTACCTCAAAAAACTAAAAACAAATCTGGATCTGTCTTTCTGCTTATCTTTAGTATCTGCTAATGAATGACATTTATGAAAGTTTGGATTCTTTGTTAATATTTAATGTGGATTTCTCATTAAATGTTAAATCTGATACCTAATTAAAGCATTATTTATTTCATAAGTATTTACTTGATTTTTCAAAAGGAGGATTAACTTGAAGATATAAAGAAGTCTTCTGATGTTAAATGCCAGTTGCAAATGGCTTTTGGACTTTTCAGATGAGTTGAAATAATAAGTCCTTTAATGGTAGAGAACTTTGATAACATGCTTTCTTTGGTTTATTTATTTATAGTTGAGAGCAACAGACATAGAAAGAGGCGGGGGGGGGGGGAGGGAGAGAATGGGCGTGCCAGGGCCTCTAGCCACTGCAAATGAACTCCAGATTTGTGCGCCCCCTTGTGCATCTGGCTAACGTGGGTCCTGGGGAATAGAGCCTCGAACTGGAGTCCTTAGGCTTCACAGGCAAGTGCTTAACCGCTAAGCCATCTCTTCAGCCCAATAGCATGCTTTTTAAAAGTGGGGAATATTTTGTTCTCTCAAGAGCTATTTTGTAAATTATGTGAATTATTGTTCTAAGCAATACAACTATCATAGATCAGTCTCAGGTAAAATAAATCATAGGAAATTAGATTAGCATAACTAATTGTGTGGCAAATGTAGTTGTAATTATGTTAAGATAAAAAGAAACAAAAACCATTATCTTAAGGAATCGATGTATAATTGTTATGAAGTTGGTAGTATTAGAGAGTTCGCATCTTCATTTATTTACTTATGAGAGAGAGAGACATGGAGAGAGAATGGGTGCTCCAGGGCCTTTAGCCATTGCAAATGAACTCCAGATGGATGTGCCTTTATGTGCATTTGGCTTACATGGATTCTGGTGAGTATAACCTGGGTCCTTAGGCTTCACAGGCAAGTACTTCAACCACTAAGCCATTTCTCCAGCCCTTAGGTCACTTTTTTTTTTTCCGAGGTAAGGTCTGATTCTAGCTCAAAGGTCAAACACTGCCTAGGTACTGGGCTCTGGGTGGATCTCCAACACTTGGGAGAGGGAATGATGGTGGCAGTATATTGTTTCTGTGGTGTTTCCTAAGCACAGAGTATAGAATGTTTGCAGTGTATTTAATTTCATTTGCTTCTTTGTAATGTGTGTGTGTCTGCCTGCAGGTTCATGTCCTCATATGTGAGCATTTGTGTGCAGGCCAGAGGGCGATCGGTATCATGTTTTTTAGGAATGCTGTCCCTTTCCTTTTGATTTTCTTTTTTTTTTTAAATTTTTTGTTGTTTATTTTTATGTATTTATTTGATAGCAACAGACAGAGAGAGAGAGAATGGGTGCACCAGGGCCTCCAGCCACTGCAAAACTCCAGACGCGTGTGCCCCCTTGTGCATCTGGCTAATGTGGGTCCTGGGGAATCGAGCCTCTAAATGGGGTCCTTAGGCTTCACAGGCAAGCGCTTAACCACTAAGCCATCTCTCCAGCCCTCTTTTTGATTTTCTTTTAGTCTTATTTTAATTTTATTTGTTTATTTGAGAGAGAGAGAGAGAAAGGGAAAAGCAGATAGAGAATGGGCACAGGGCCTTCAGCTGCTGCAGACTCACTCCAGATGCATGTGTTACTTTGTGCATCTGGGTTACGTGGGTCCTGGAGAATTGAACCTGGGTCCTTTGGCTTTGCAGCCCTCTCCTTAACCACTGAGCCATCCCTCCAGTTCTCTGCTCTTTTTTTTTTTTTTAATCTATATTTTATTTATTTGTTTGAGAAAGAGAAAGAATGAGAGAAAGAGGCAGATAGAGAGAATGGGCACACCAGGGCCTTCAGCCACTGCAAATGAATTCCAGATGCATGGGTCACCTTGTACATCTGGCTTCTGTAGGTACTAGGGAATCGAACACGTGTCCTTAAGTTTTACAGGCAAGTGGCTTAACCATTAAGCCCTCTATCCTGCCCATGTTCTGGTCTTTTTGAAGTAGGGTCCCACTCTAGCCCAGGCTGACCAGAAATTCACTCTGTGTCCCTTAGTCTGGCCTTGAACTCAAGGAGATCCTCCTACTTCAGCCTTCTGAGTGCTGTGTAGTAATTTTTGTTCTGTTCTGGTTTTTTTTTTTTTTTTTTGTATAGTCTTACTACTCTAGCCCATAATGACCTGGAATTCACTTTGTAGTCTCAGAGTGGCTTTGAACTCATGTGATCCTCTTACCTCTGTGTCCCGAGTGCTGGGATTAAAGGTGTATGCCACCGTGCCTGGCTTAGTAAGGTTTTAGAAATATTCAGGGGCTGGACAGATTGCCCAGAATTTGAGGCACTTGCCTATAAAGCCTGAGGACCTGGGTTCTATTCCCCAGTATCCATGTAAAGCCATATGCACAAGTGATGCATGCATCTAGAGTTTGTTCATTGTGGTGGCTATAGGCCCTAGTGTGCCCATTTTCTCTCTTTCTCTTTCTCAATTGAATAAGTAAATAAAAACTTTAAAGGAATTTCAGGAAAATTGACTAGAAATTATTATTTCAGACCTGTTTAAATGAAGAGACTTTGAAAATCCAGAGGGTTTTTCCCCCCTTGATGAAAATATTTAGAGGAGAAAAAAACAAACAAACAAGGAAAGAGGTATACTTTCAAAATGTGTGACTGGTAGATTATTAGACTGTAATAGGTGGGTTGGGTGAGAAGGTTTCTGAAAGAATAGTCATGAAAATCTACCCAAGGAGTACATATGCAGTTAGTTCTAGTAGATGCAGTGACCTATCATAAAAAACAGTAACTGACAACAACAACAAAAAGTTGACTAGGATAGGGACTGGAGGCAGGATTCTTTTCTCTTGTTATGTGTGGGGCAGGCTCTGTAGAAGAAAAAGTAGTCTAGAGAGATGTCTCTTGTTTATAGGCTTTGGTTAGAAACAGGAAATGTGCTCACAAAATTTGGAAAGTGGCTAAAAGGATTTAAGGATACAAATGATTTGGCCCTTTAGGACAGAAAAACCTAAACCAACTAGTCCCACTAGGCAAAAGCAAACTTTTCTGATCTTAGCCCAGGCCCACAGTGTCAATGAACTAACGTTCATGTGCTTTCTTCCTACACTTCCCAAACCCACCCCCTTGCAGGGCCTTGCACAGGAAGGTCTCTAGGGTGCAAGGTTCCCTGCCTTTAGCATTTGTCACCTGGAAGGAAAGCACAAGCAATCTGGGGTTTGTTCAGCAAGATGGAGACAGGTGGAGAATGAATGACTTGGAGTTCTTTCTACTGTGGAACAGCATGTAAAACCCAGCCATGAGCACAGTGTTGAGAGGAGATTTGGCTCGAGTTTCCAAGGATGAGTAGGAGAAGCTATGTACTTGACAAAGATATAGGACTTAAGAGTAGTAAGATACTCCCTTTAAAAATTTTTATTTATTAGAGACAGAGGGAGGGAGAGAGAGGATGTGCCAGGGCCTCTAACAACTGCAAATGAATTCCAGATGCATGTATCACCTTGTGCATCTGACTGACATGGGACCTGGATAATCAAACTGGGTCCTTAGGCTTTGCAGGTATGTGCTTTAACCGCTAAGCCATCTCTCCAGCACTCGAAATATTTTTTATTGAGCTGGATGTGGTGACATATGCCTTTAATACCAGCATTAGGGAGGCAAAGGTAGGAGGATCTCTGTGAGTTCAAGGTCACCCTGAGACTATATAGTGAATTCCAGGTCAGCCTGGACTAGAGTGAAATCCTACCTTGAAAAATCAAAAAAAAAAAAAAAATTCTTTATTGAATTTTGAGGCCCAAGATTATTAGTAGGAGTGAATTACAACAGAGTTACATAGCTTCCCATTGGGATGCTGGTAGTGGCCCAAAGTCATAATAACTGCATCATAGCAGATTTGATTGCATAAAAGTAGTCTCTCAATATATAGCACTGTCTGGCCAGGATTTACTCTGTAGACTCTGCTGGTCTTGAACTTGCATCAGTTATTCTGCCTCTGCCTCCCAAGTGCTAAGGTTATAGGCATGCACCACCAAGCCTGGCCTTCTCCTTAAATCTGAAGTATATTTCTGTATAAAACTTGATCTTCTATGTACAGTGCTGAACATGCCCATCCACAATAGGCATGTAATAAAAAGAAGTTTGCTATTTACAGAGATTGTTCTGGGCTGGAAAGATACTGCTCAGTGGTTAAAGGTTTGAGTTTGAAGCTAGTCTGGGCTACATAGTGAGTTTTGGGCCAATCTGCCTATTTAGTGAGGACCCTGACCCAATAAACCAAAGCCAGACATCATCTTTGATGTGTTAAGGACCATGGAGACAGCAAATGGTTTTCATTTAATCCCTGAAAAATAATGAGACTTTAATAGGTCATTCTTACAGTGTTACTGGTATTGATGTGTAGTCTTGGTTGATCAGGCTTAGTAAGATTGATAATCTTGACCTTCATAATAGGAGGAAAAGATGATGACATCAAAATAAAAAAAGCCAGGTTTGTGGTACACCCTTAATCCCAGTACTTGGGAGGATGAGGCAGGAGGAGCACCATGATTTTGAGGCCAACCTGAGATTACTTAGTGAATTTTCCAGGTCAGCTTGGGCCAGTGCGAGACCCTAACTTGAACCAAAGAGACAGAGAGGGGGAGGGATATGATGGAGAGGGAAAGTAGGGGTTTGGAGGGAATTATGGCCTGTTTACAATTAATGGAAGCTGTCATCAAAAGAAAAAAAGGATTGAGGGCTGGAGAGATGGCTTAGCGGTTAAGCACTTGCCTGTGAAGCCTGAGGACCCTGGTTCGAGGCTCTATTCCCCAGGACCCACGTTAGCCAGATGCACAAGGGGGCGCACGCATCTGGAGTTCGTTTGCAGTGGCTGGAGGCCCTGGCGTGCCCATTTTCTCTCTCTCTCTCTCTCTCTCTCTCTCTCTCTCTCTCTCTCTCTCTCACTCTCAAATAAATAAATAAAAATGAACAAAAAAAATTTTAAAAAAAAGAAAAAAAGGATTGATTATCCTTGCCATTCATTGTCTTTGCCTTCAAAACAGCTATCCTAGGTCAAAGTTTTCATTACTGGTGTACTGTTTATACTTCAGTGTCTGCACAGCCATTTGACTGCAAGCATACTTCTAAGTACTCAATGAGCCCCATTTCTGCTGTCAGGACTGCAGGGATACACAAGTGTTTTCTTAGGTAGTCAAGGTTTCACTGGGAAGTTCAGGATGGCCTTGAACTTACCACCCTTAGTTTCTTCGTCCCTTGTGCTGAGATTACAGTCAGGTGCCATCTTTTATAAAATTTGATAAGCCAGTATAGAAACTTCTCTAACAAATTCCAAAGAACAAATTTGAAATGCTAGGTGCTTCATAGAAGAATAGAACCCTAGATATGATAGTATAATGGGAAAGAAGACTTCCCTTCTAGTGAGAATTCCTTAAGGGTAAAGACTACTTCATATTTGCAGCTCCAGGTCTGATACTGGGCCTGACTTGGTATGGATGCTCCGGAAGTGCTGGAGGGTGAAGGTAGGAGCCTTGTTGACTTACTTTCTGTTATGATAAGCTGTGTTTCTGTCCTATCCTTTGCATTCTGTTGTGACATCAGGAGAGCATAGTTTCTGTCTATCTAAAACAATGTTAACTAAAAAATTTATAAAAATAAAATAGTACCACAATTCAGAAAAGCCTAGCTGTAATTGCTTTATGTAACAATTAACACAACACATTAATTCAAAACTTGATTCACCAGGTATTATTGAACATCTGTGGTGACATACTAGGCTTGTGCATATTGGTAGGATTAAATCAATGAAAGTGCATGTACTCTGCGGGAAATGGAAGGTGTCTGGCAATGAAAAGTAACCAAGGAATGTTAGAGTATTAAAAAACAAAACAAACCATTCTGCTGCTTGAGGACATGTGTGTAGTGTTAAGTGCACAAAGTTTAGCTTCTTTCCTGGTGACCTCTAATTGAACTCACCTCTGCCCGGGTGCTGCAGCTGTTGGAATGGTTTTGTTTGTTTGTTTGTTTATATTTATTTTCTTTGCAAGCAGAGAAAGACAGAGAGTAGGTGTGCCAGGGTCTCCAGCCACAGCAAACGAACTCCAGATGCTTACACCACTTTGTGCATCTGGCTTTATGTAGGTGCTTGAGAATAGAACCTGGGTCATTAGGTTTTACAGGCAAGTGCCTTAACCACTGAGCCCATTTGTGTTTGGGATGCCACATTTCTTGTAGTCCAGACTGGCTTTCAACTTCCCTTAGCATCCCTGATCCTCTTGTCTTTACATCTCCAGTATGGGGTTTATAGGTATGTGTTACCACTTTCAGGTTTTTTTTGTTTTTTTTTTTTTTAACAAATTTTTATTTCTTTGAGACAGAGATGCGCGTGCGCGCGCGCGCGCACACACACACACACACACACACACAGAAACATAATGGGTGCAGTGCACAAACAAACTCCAGATGCATATGCCACCTTGTGCTTATGTTGGTCCTGGGGAATCAAACCTGGGTACTCTGGCTTTGCAGGCAAGTGCCTTAACTGCCAAGCCATCCCTCTAGCCCTTCCCCCTTTAAAAATATTTTTATTTATTTGTTTATTTGAGAGAGGGAAGAAGAGACTGGGGAGGGGGGAATGGGTATGCCAGGGCCTCCAGACACTGCAAATGAAGTCCAGACATAGGTGCCACCTTGTGCATGTTTACTTGGGTCCTGGGGTATCAAACCTGGGTCCTTTGGCTATGCAGACAAGCACCTTAACTGCTAAGCCATCTTTCCAGCCCATTTTTATTTTTTTTTAAGGTATGGTTTCACTCTAGCTTAGGCTGACCTGGAATTCACTGTGTAGTCTCAGGGTGGCCTCGAACTCATGGTGATCCTCCTACCTCTGCCTCCCGAGTGCTGGGATTAAAGGTGTGTGCCATCATGTCTGGCAGCCCCTGTTTTTTGAGGTAGGTTCTCACTCTACTCCAGGCTGACCTGGAATTTACTATGTACTCTCAGGCTGGCCTCAAACTCACAGCAATCCTACTTCAGCCTCTTGAGTGTTAGGATTAAAGACATGTGACACCGTGCCTGGCCATCTTAGGTTTTTCATGTATTTAGATGATGTCACTAAGTAAATATTATCTTGGGATGAAAAAAAAGTAAGGGATGGCTTCATAGTCACAAGCCACGTACCTCTTTTACCTTTATATTAATTGCTAAAAAAAAAGAAAGAAAAAATTAGTTTATTTGATGGGATTGTGGTGGTTGTATTTTAGTAAGGATTTCATTACTTTGCTTTTCTATTGTTGTATTTTTCAAAAAAAATTACTTATTTGCAAGGAGAGAGATACGGATAGAGAGAGCAAATGAATATGCATGCAAGGGCCTCTAGCAACTGCAAATGAACTCCAGGTGCATATGCTACTTTGTGCATTTGACTTTATGTGGGTATTAGGGAATTGAATCTGGGCCCTCAGTCTTTCCAAGTAAGCACCTTAACTGCTTAGTCATCTCTCCAGTGCTACCAATTCTATTTTTTAAAAAGTATTTTTATGGGGCTGGAGAGATAGCTTAGTGGTTAAGCGCCTGCTTGTGAAGCCTAAGGACCCTGGTTTGAGGCTTGATTCCCCAGGACCCATGTAAGCCAGATGCACAAGGGGGCACACGCATCTGGAGTTCGTTTGCAGTGGCTAGAGGCCTTGGCGTGCTCATTCTCTCTCTCTCTGCCTTTCTGTGTCTGTCACTCTCAAATAAATAAATGAAAATGAACAAAAAAATAAAGTATTCTTATGTACTGGCAAGCAGAGAGGGAGAAGGAAGGAGTGGGAAAGAGAACACAAGAATGGGTACACTGGTGCCTCTTATAGTTGTAAACAAACTTCAGAAGCGTGTACCATTTTATGCATCTGGCTTTACCTGGCTATGAAGGAATTGAACTACCAGGCTTTGCAAGCAAGTGTCTTTAACTGCTGAGCTCTCTCTCTATCTCTATACTGTTATATTATCCTTTTTTTTTAAGGTAGGATCTTCCTCTAGCCCAGGCTAACCTAGAATGCACTATGTAGTCCCAGGCTGGCTTTGAACTCGGTGATATTCTTACCTCTGCCTCCCAAGTGCTAGGATTAAAGGCATGTACCACCATGCCTGGTTTACCATTTTCTCTTTTTCTTTTTTTTTCCCCGAGGTAGAGTCTCACTCTAGTCCAGGCTAACATGGAATTCACTGTGTAGTCTCAAGGAGGCCTTGAACTCATGGCAGTCCTCCTACCTCTGCCTCCCAAGTTCTAGGATTAGAGGCATGTGCCACCATGCCTGACTCTTTTTTTTTTTTTTTTAAATAGAAAGTGAGAGAATTGGTATGCCAGGGCTTTAGCCACTGCAATCGAACTCCAGCTGCTTGTGCCATCTAGTGCACATGTGTGACCTTGCACTTGCATCACCTTTGTGCGTCTGGCTTACATGGGATCTGGAGAGTGAGGAACAGTTTGCTGAATATAGCCATTTGCCTGCAAAGCCAGAGGACCCAGGTTAGATTCTCCAGGACCCATGTCTTTCTTTCTCTGCTGCTTTCTCTCTTCTCTCTCAACTAAATAAATAAGGATAGAAATAAAATATTATTTTAAAAACTGGGCAGTTGGGCTGGAGTGATGGCTTAGTGGTTAAGCGCTTGCCTGTGAAGCCCAAGGACCCTGGTTCGAGGCTCGATGCCCCAGGACCCACATTTGCCAGATGCACAAGGGGGTGCATGTGTCTGGAGTTTGTTTACAGTGGCTGGAGGCCCTGGTACACCCATGCGCTCTCTCTCTTTTTCTCTCTGTCTCTCTATCTGCCTCTTTCATTGTCTGTCACTCTCAAATAAATAGATAAATAAATAAAAAGTAATAAACAAAACAAAAATTAAAAAAAAAACTGGACAATGTGTGTGAGGCTTATGAGCCTGTAAGGGGCACTTCACATTCAATCCACCATAGAGAACTTTTAACACATTTAAAACAAAACCTGTGTACAACCTTGCAGTTCAACAAATGAGCCACTAGGTATCCTCCTCTGTTACCAGGTACCTCCTTCCCTAATACTTTCTGCCTCAGCAACAATAAAAACTCTGCTTTACTTATAGTGTTGACTACTTCATGTACTTCTTTAGGTGTTTTTAGTCAAGTCTTGCCCATTTTGGAGCCTTTAAAAAATACTTTCACTCTTCTATTTGCAAGCAGAGAATGATAGAGAAAGTAGAGAGTGAAAAGAGTTTCTCTAGCTGTTGCAAACAAACTCTAGATGCATTTGCCAGTGTGCATCTGGCTTTATGTGGGTATTGGGCAATTGAACCTGGGTTGTTAGGCTTCATGGGCAAGCACCTTAATTATTGAGCCATCTCTCCAGCCCCCATTTTGGCACTTTTAAAATAAATGATGTTATCCTGTTTGGATTCTTGACTTTCTTTTACACAGAGTATCATTTTGGAGAGTCATCTAAGTTATGTTGCTGTTTAGTCCATTTCCGTAGAGGAAAAGATTTCATTGTTAATCCATTTTAGTAAGCAAAAAACAGTGGTTTCCAGGTTTCAGTTAGTACAAACAATATAATCATGACTGTTTCTGAACATGTGCCCTGGTACATATTTTCATTAGTTTCTTTAAGGTGAATACCTAGTAATAGATAGCTGATTTTTAGGGAATCTTATGTTTAAGCCCACATGTTAATACAAAATTGTTTCTTAGAGTGACTGCCATTACATTTCTATCATCAGGCGACTGCACAAACAACATGTATATCATAAGAAATAATGGTTTCTTTGGCATAATTTATAAACCTGCATAAAATACACACATAGCACTCCAAGAGTTGTTTGAAATTTTCCTTAAGAATGACATTCTCAGCTGGGCATGGTGTTGCACACCTTTAATCCCTCCATTTGAAAGGCAGAGGTAGGAGGATCAAGGCCATTCTGAGACTACATAGTAAATTGCAGGTCATCCTGAGCTAGAGTGAGACTCTACCTTAAAAAACCAAATAATATATATTCTGTAATGGAACACTTGTTAGGGGTTGTAAATAGTTATCAGTTATCAGCCATTTAGACCTCTCCTCTCTGCCTCAAGCTGGAGTAGTCAAGTTTGATCCACAAACCCTACATAAGCTAGAAGCTGTGGCATATAGCAGGAAAAAACAGGAGAATGTCCTAAAAGGTCATGGTGAACACAAGAAAGATCAAAAAAGAAAAGAGCAAGAATGCAAAACAGAAACCCTGATTCACAGGGGGGTGGAAAGTTGACCCACACATATTGCCTCTGACCACATGTTCTTGTGTCATGTGCACCTGTGCCCACATACTCACAAGCATGCCCCCACATAAATGAAACGGGCCATTTCTGTTTGATTGGGAAACACAGAGGTTGGGCTTGATGCTGGGCTTAGCTCTTATAACCAAAGCTCACTCCAAAACTCTCAAGGTCCCCTTGTAATGGCCCGGTATGAGGAATCTATGACCTATGTCCCAAAGATTCTGCAACATCTTGAGACTGCGCCACCAGCTGGAGACCAAATGTTCATACACATGGGCCTTGACTCCCTCATGGTTGAAAAGTCTCTGTGGTGCTGCAGCATATCCTCACTCAGCTTGCCCCCCCCCAAAAAAAGTGATAGAGAAAATAAGATTATTTTACATTAAAACTGACCTTTTTTTCTATTGTAAAAGTTCATGACAATTGCATTATATTAAAAATGTAAATGAAGCCAGGCCTCCTGGTGCACACCTTTAATCCCAGCACTCTGGAGGCAGAGGTAATAGAATTGCCATAAGTTTGAGGCCACCTTGAGACTACATAGTGAGCTCCAGGTTAGTGTGGGCTAGAGTGAGACCCTATCTTGAAAATAAAAAAAAAAAAGAGAGAGAGAGGGAAGAAGGGAAGGAAGGAATGATGGGAGGATCTTTTAAAGATGCACGTGAATATGTTTGTGTTTGATAATAATTGAGCATAATCTAAAATAGCATTTTAAACATTTTCTTATATTTTTATTTTTGTTTGTGTATTGGGATTAAAGGTGTATGCCACCATGTCTGGATTATTTTTTCATTTTTGAAAAGTTAAGCCTTTATTTAGTAAAGTATTTGTTATATCATAACTTTTGAGGCACATAATCCAGTTTTATGAAATGATTTAATCTGTTTAGCTGTATTTATAGGCTGGATTATTAATATTCTTTGATTTCTTCACAGGTAACACAAGTAGCAAGACAGCCGGGACCCCAAACCCCTTCCCCTTACTCAGCACATGAGATAAACAAGGGGCATCCAAATCTTTCGGCAACGCCCCCGGGACATGCATCGTCCCCTGGACTCTCTCAAGTAAGAGAAGTAGGATTTTTTTTTTCTCTGTAAACCTTGCATGTTTCTACTTTTCTAAAGCTCACTTTCCAATGATTGTTAAAGCCGGGCAATGGTGGCACATGCCTTTAATCCCAGCACTTGGGAGGCAGAAGTAGGAGAATCACTGTGAGTTCGAGGCTACCTTGAGACTAATTCCAGGTCAGCCTGGGCTACAGTGAGACCTAACCTTAAAAAAAAAAAAAAAAAAAGGAGTAATTTCATTTTGACATTTACATCTTTCAGACACTGCCATAGTGGTAGATGCTAACAGTTTCAGATGTTTCATTCTGGAGTGATTAAGAATGAAGTGTATTTGCATTTAGTTTTTCTTTTTTATTGTTTAAGTAATTAGAACATTATTCTAATGTTCAATATAAAAAGCTCATCTGTGATGAATAACTTTGGTGAATGTTTCGTTGGTTTGGCTTTTGATTTTGTAAATAGATTATTGGACTATGTTAGGCTTAATGAAGTTTGGACTATGGAGGAGTTAATCCAAGAACCTTGGCCTATGCTGCTTGAGATGAGCTATTCTTTTTCGTAATGAACATTATTTCTGTAATGCTTTTAATTGTTGCTTTCATATTTTAAGTTTTTTAGGGATTGACTGTTCTGGAATTAATAAAAATAACTCTAAAGTCACGATTATGAAATCAGATGGTGAATAATGACAGTTTAGGCTATTGAATGTTTATAACAGGGATTACAGTTTACCAGATGGGAACCAGTCAGGCCCTGTCAAAGAATATGCAGATTACTCTGTCATCACTTCTATGTGTTGCTTATATTCAGTCTAAACTGTTTCTGTATAATTTTGAGTTTTAAATATTGAAGGCAAAATGAACTCTTTACTTGAGGTTCTTGTTTTGGTTTTTGTAACATTAAACAGACCCACCTAACCTATAATTAAGGTATATTAATTGCTGAATCTTAGAAGAGAGAGAAACTGCAGAAACTTGAATACAGACAGTTTAATCAAGTAGAACAGGGGCTTAGAGCTGTAATGGATAGACTTAGAACAAAGAATATTCTTGGGGAAGCTATGTTCCTGGGCTGAGGTAGACCCTTTCTTCTAGGGATGCTGCCAAGGCCTTGACTCCCTCATGGTTGAAAAGTCCCTGTGGTGGTGCTGAGTAGAACTTACTCAAGTCCCTCCTTTGGAACCTCCTAGAAATATTCTGTATGGAATGCCAGAAAAGCTTGTTATTCTGCCACTTGTCTGAAGCAAGTTGTTTCAGTGCACCTGATGAAGGTGCTACAGCACTTTTGTCCACCAGAGATGATGATTCAAGCAACATGGGCTTGGCTGCCTTATTTGTCCCAAGTGGTTGAGCAGGTGGTGCTGCAAGCTATACTCTATCCAGAATTTTCTTTTGTCTTCTTTCTTATTCAAAGTTAGAAACTTCCCATGTGACTCTGTAGGTTAGTCAGCATTGCACATTCAAATGTGTTACACATTGTCTAAGGGACAGGTTTTGTTTATTTGGTGCTCTAAAGGCTTCCTGTATCTGCATTGGCATCTCTTTCCCAATTTGGGTAAGTTTTCTTCTTTGATTTTGTTGAAAACACCTACTATGCCTTTGGAGTGAAATTCTTCTCCTGTTATACCCTGAATTCTTATGCTTGATCTTTTCACAGTGTCCTGAATATCTGGAAATTTCCATTCATACTTTTCAATTAGTTTGTCATTCTCTTTGTTGGACTGTATTAGATCTGCCACCTGGTCTTCTAGCTTAGATATTCTGTCCTCTCCTTCATCCATTCTACTGGTGAGATTTTCTATAGAGTTTTTTATTTCACTGACTGTATTCTTCATTGCTAGTAATTCTGACTGGTTTTTCTTTTTTATTTCTATTTCCGTATTTATGTCTTGTATTGGCCTCCTTATTTCATTAATTAGTTTCTTATGTCTTCTTTGATTCCTTTGATTTCCCCTTTGATTTCTTTGAACATATTTACAATCACTCTTTTGAAATCTTTCTCAGGCATTTCCTCTAAATCAGTCTCACTGGAGGTCATTTCTGATGCATTAATACTTCTTTTTTTTTTTGGTTTTTTTGAGGTAGGGTTCTAATCTAGCCCAAGCTGACCTGGAATTCACTGCGAAGTCTCAGGATGGCCTTGAACTCACAGTAATCCTCCTACCTCTACCTACTGAGTGCTGGGATTAAAGGCATGTGCCACCCTTCCTGGCTCCATTAATACTTTTTGGTAGATTTATATTGTCTTGATTTTTTGTGTTTCTTGTATTATAACGTAGAGATATTTGCATCTTGGATTAATTTAATGCTTGGATTTTCTAATTATCTGCAGTATTATTAGATGTATCAATCAATCTGATGTTATATATCTTCAGGGTAGGAGTTTAAGGTGCTAGGTGGGACTCTTAAGACTCTCAGAGTAACCACAAAAGTGACCCTAGGTGTTGGGTCTGCTTGGTATGATAGTGTTCAAGTAGGCTGAGTGGAACAAAATACAGGCAAATCCTAAAATTTAACTAAACAGTGTACACATTCAATGAAAAACAGAATGGAATATTTATGCAAGAGCAGGTATTGTGACAACCAGATCCTCTAACAAAGTCACAGTCCCTAAGGATGTATGTTACCCCACACCCTTAATCTTGTCAACTGGGAGGCTGATATTTCTGGTCCGTAGATGGTTCCAAGGTCAGCTTATGACTGAGTAAGACAGAAAAGGAAAAAAAGGCTGTATAAATCAGGAAGCAACAAATGACGAGCCCAAAATATAGCTTAAGAATGGCAAATCTGATCATCCATCAGATTTAACCTATAATTTACTCTGATATGGAGGGTCCAATTAGCACTTCTGATGCAAGCCTATATACCAGGCTTATTTGGCAGGTAGTGACCTGGTGTAATCCAAGTTACCTTTTGGGATGGCTTTGGTCTCAATTACGTTGTGCCCACTTGGGTCCCTCTTTGCTGCACTGTGGGCTCAGGTAGGCTACCTGGGTTGGTGGGTTGCTGCTCTGATCACCTGTGTCGGGTGCTGTGTAAGTCTAATATTTTATTAGAGAGAGGGGGAAAGAAAGAGGCAAATAGAGCAAGAATGCACCAGTGCCTCTAGCCACTGCAAATGAACTCCAGACTCATGTGCCACCTTGTGCATCTGGCTTTACATGGGTACTGGGGAATTGGAACTGGGTACTTAGACTTTGCAGGCAAGTATCTTAACTGTTGAGCTATCTCTGCAGCCCTATTACTCCAAATCTTAATTGCGTTTTTTTTTTTTTTTTTAAGATAGGGTCTCATTGTTGACCTGGTAGGGTCTCAGGTTGACCTGGAATGCACTCTGTAGTCTCAGGCCTCAAACTCAAAGGGATCCTCCTACCCCTACCTCCTTGAGTACTGGGACTAAAGGTATGCACCACCATACACAGCTCCTTACTGTTCCTAATAACCCATAAAATTGCCTGTCTCCTTTATGTCCTCATATTAGACAGGTTCTCACTGTGTAGTTCATGCTAGCCTTCATGTCATGACAACTAGTTAAGTACATTGTGCAGTTGCCAGAGTCTTGTCAGGAAAGTGTACTATTTTAGTTCAGTTACAGAGAATTTTAAACATGAATTTGTTATCCTGGCTCAGTTATTGAAAAGAGGAGGAAGATACAATGCAGAACTAAGTCCTCAGGAAGCAGCTGACATCTTTACAGCTGAGAGAGTGAAATTGAAATAGTGGTGTTGCCAGAATTTAGGAATATGGAGGATGGTTAGAAATGAAGTTCAGGGGCTATGAAGATGGCTAAGCAATTAAAAATGCTTTCAAAGCTTGCCGGTCCAAGTTCAGTTTCTCAGTTCTCTCTCTCCCTCTTTCAGACAAATTATATGTAGATATTTTATTTTTTTCTCAATTTTTTTTTAATTTTTTATTTATTTATTTGAGAGTGACAGACACAGAGAGAAAGACAGATGGAGGGAGAGAGAGAGAATGGGCGCGCCAGGGCTTCCAGCCTCTGCAAACGAACTCCAGACGCGTGCGCCCCCTTGTGCATCTGGCTAACGTGGGACCTGGGGAACCGAGCCTCGAACCGGGGTCCTTAGGCTTCACAGGCAAGCACTTAACCGCTAAGCCATCTCTCTCCAGCCCTTTTTTTCTCAATTTTTATTAACATTTTCCATGGTTATAAAAAGTATCCCATGTAATACCCTCTCCCTCCCCCCCCCCAATTTCCCCTTTGAAATTCTATGCTCCATCATATCCCCTCCCCATCTCAATCAGTCTCTCTTTTATTTTGATGTCATGGTCTTTTCCTCCTCTTGTGATGGTCTTGTGTAGGTAGTATCAGGCATTATGAGGTCATGGATATCCAGGCCATTTTATGTCTGGAGGGAGCACATTGTAAGGAATCCTACCCTTCCTTTGGCTCTTACATTCTTTCCACCACCTCTTCTGTATTAGACCCTGAGCCTTGGAAGGTGTGATCGAAATGTTACTCAGTACTGCAGTCACTTCTTTCCAGCACTGTGATACCTTCTGAGTCATCCCAAGGTCACTGCCATCTGAAAAGAGAAGCTTCTCTATGCAAAGTGAGAGTAGCATTAATATAAGGGTATAAATATTAACAGAAGTACTTACTTAGCAGTTTGATAAGCATAGTATGTACATTTTTCCAGACATCAGCAGATGTTATACCCCTAGGGCTCATGACTACCCCTGTTTTACGTTTTCAGTATCAGGGATGTATCCCCCTCTTGCCCCCATGGAACGGGCTTCCGGTCCAACTAGATGGCAGTGGTTTCCACCATGACAAACCTGCCACTATTGTACCTGTTATAGATAGATATTTTAGGGCTGGAGAGATGGCTTAGCGGTTAAGCGCTTGCCTGTGAAGCCTAAGGACCCCGGTTCGAGGCTTGGTTCCCCAGGTCCCACATTAGCCAGATGCACAAGGGGGCGCACGTGTCTGGAGTTCGTTTGCAGAGGCTGGAAGCCCTGGCGCGCCCATTCTCTCTCTCCCCCTCTACCTGTCTTTCTCTCTGTGTCTGTCACTCTCAAATAAATAAATAAATAAATAAATAAATATATTTAGATAGATATTTTAAAAATACATAAGTTATGTTCAGTACTAATGTGTAAAACGTCTTATAAATGTTCTGTGTCACAGAAGTTCCTTTTCATTTGCAAATTCTGGGGTCAGTAAGAGTTTTTCTGATTCCGACTGTCTAGAATTCTAGGGTTATTCTTTAGTGTGGAATGCCAACTTTGTAGTTGTCATTATTTTTCTGTTGTTATTTCTGTTAATCTAGGAGAATCACTAGTCTTATCTGTGGCATGCTGTGAAGTCCACTGTCTGTAGTTCCTGCATGTGTATTTGTTATTTATTTATTTATTTGATAGAGAAAGAGGGAGAGAGACAGAGAGAATGGGTGTGCCAGGGCCTCTGGTCTATGCAGACCAACTCCAGATACATGTGTCACCCAGTGCATTTGGCTTATGTGTGTCCTGGTGAATCAAACCTGGGTCCTTTGGCTTCACAGACAAATGCCTTAACCTATAAGCCATCTCTCCAGCCCCTTATTGTTTTGTTATGACAGGGTCTCACAGTATTACCAGGCTAACCTCAAACTTTGATCTCTTATCTTAGTTTTACTTGGGCTGGGATTATAGGTGTGTGCCATAATGCTTGGTCCTGACTTGGAGTTGTAGCTTTTTACATTCTACACACATGGAGATTTTCTTCTATTAGAAAGCTATAGAGAGCAGGTTTAAAGAAGTGTTACCTCCCCCCTTGAGATAGGGTCTCACTGATCACCTAGGCTGACCTAGAACTCATTGTATTCCCAGGCTGGCCTTGAACTCCTTCCTTTGCTTCTCCAGTCAGCACTGGGATTAGACAGCATGTACTACCAGCTGAGAAAAATGTTTTGGGTGATATAAATCTGCATTTGAGCAACAGCTGCTAATAGCAACTACATTGGAGTGAGAAAGATCACTACATGGACCACTGCTGGGTTCAGGAAGTCACTGAAAAATTCTAACTGCAGTCAGAGATTCATGCAGTATTTCAAGGTTCACATTGGGAGTAGAGAAGTTGGACACAGAAGTAATGACTTAGAAGCCAGCTGATTTATTTACATAGCCATTTGGCCACTGTTTTTTTTTGTGTGTGTATGTTTTGTTTTTTTAATGTAGGGTCTCCCTCTAACCCAGACTGACCTGGAATTCACTATGTAATTAGTCTCATGTTGGCCTTGGACTCAAGAGTGATCCTTGTACCTCTCCCTCCCAAGTGCTGGGAATAAAGGTGCACGCCATCATGCCCTGCATTTGGCCACTTTTTTTTTTATTAACAACTTCCATGATTGTAAACAATATCCCGTGGTAATGGCCCTCCCTCCCCCCATTTTCCCCTTTGAAACTCCATTCATCATATCCCCACCCCTCTCAATCAGTCTCTCTTTTATTTTTTATTTTTTAATATTATTTATTTATTGAATACAGAGGGGAGGGAGGGAGGGAGAGAATGGGCACACAAGGGCCTCTAGCCAATGCAACTAAGCTCCAGATGCATGTGCCACCTTGTGCATCTGGCTTATGTGGGACCTGGAGAATTTTTTTTTTTGGCTTTTTTTTCTTTCTTTCTTTATTTTTTATTTTCACAATTTTTATTAACATTTTCCATAATTATAAAAAATATCCCATGGTAATACCCCCCCCGCACTTTCCCCTTTGAAACTCCATTCTCTATCATATCCCCTCCCCCTCTCACTCAGTCTCTCTTTTATTTTGATGTCATGATCTTTTCCTCCTATTATGATGGTCTTGTGTAGGTAGTGTCAGACACTGTGATGTCATGGATATCCAGGCTAGTTTGTGTCTGGAGGAGCACGTTGTAAGGAGTCCTACCCTTCCTTTGGCTCTTACATTCTTTCCACCATCTCTTCTGCAATGGAGCCTAAGACTTGGATGGTGTGATAGAGATATTTCAGTGCTGAGCACTCCTCTGTTATTTCTTCCCAGCACCATGATGCCTTCTCAGTCATCCCAAGGTCACTGCCTTCTGCAAAGAGAAGGTTCTCTACCAAAAGTGAGAGTAGCATTAATATAAGGGTATGAATATTAAGAGAAGTGCTTATTGGGCAGTGTGATGAGCATAGTATATGAATTTAGCCAGACAGCAGCAGGCGTTATACCCATAGGGCTCATGACTACCCTTGTTGTACGTTTTCAGTATCAGGGATGTATTCCCTCCCATGGAGTAGGCCTGCAGTCCAATTAGAGGACAGTCGGTTACCAACATGACAGACATGCCACTATTGTACCCGTTGGCTCATTTGGCCTGGCTGCCAAAATTTAAGACTTGCAGTGTCCATTTTGAATATCTTCACTGGTGATTTCTCTCTCCCACTGAACTGCATGCAGAATGGCTTCTTCCAGCTTTCTGTCAGCTGGTCTACATGGAGGAGGTTCTCAGCTCAGTTCCAGCAGGATTTCTCAGTGGCCTTGCAGCCCAATTATGTGGAGTCTTCAGCAGTTGGGTCTTAGCATTTATTCCTGGTGGGAAACCAAAGACCACAGCAGTGGCCTATAATGTTTTGGGGACATCAGGGGCCTCCCTGGCCAACAACTCACTGGAAGGCTTTTCTTTTCACTGTTAATTAAAATTTTGTTGTTGTTGTTTGTTTATTTATTTATTTTGTTTTTTTTAATTCTTCAAGTTTTTTTTTAATTTATTTATTTGATTAATTTAATTTAATTTATTTATTTGAGAGCAACAGACACAGAGAGGGAGAGAGACAGAATGGGCGCGCCAGGGCTTCCAGCCTCTGCAAACGAACTCCAGACGCGTGTGCCCCCTTGTGCATCTGGCTAATGTGGGACCTGGGGAACCGAGCCTCGAACCGGGGTCCTTAGGCTTCACAGGCAAGCGCTTAACCGCTAAGCCATCTCTCCAGCCCTTATTTTGGGTTTTTGAGGTAGGGTCTCACTCTAGCTCAGGGTGACCTGGAATTGACTATGTATTCTTCAGGGTGCCCTTGAACTCACAGTGATCCTCCTACCTTTGCCTCCTTAGTGCTAGGATTAAAGTTTTGTGCCACCACGCCCGGCTTGGCCACTTTTAAGAAGGGAGGGAAGTGCTGAATGAGATGGCTTAGTAGTTAAGACACTTGCCTGTGAAGCCTTAGGACCCACGTTTGATTCCCTAAAACCTATATAAGCCAGATGTAAAGGTGGTGCATATGTCTAGAGTTTGTTTGCAATGGCTGAAAGCCCTGGCATGTCTCATACTCTCATTCTCTCATGCTCTCTGTCTATCCTTATCTTTTCTCTCAAATAAATAAATAAAATATTAGAGCCGAACATGGTGGCGCACACCTTTAATCCCAGCACTCGGGAGGAAGAGGTTGGAGGGTCACCGTGTGTTCGATACCACCCTGAGACTACATAGTGAAACCCTACCTTGAACAACCAAAATAAATAAATAAATAAAAATAACAAAAACAAAGAAATGTACCATGAGCGATTAAGTTCATCTTTTCATTATACTAAATTATTAGCATTTCAGTTTATGGTATGAAGTCTATTGACATTTCAAAGTTGTCACATTCTAGAGTTTTGTTTATAATGATAAATATTTTGACATTTGCCACTAGAGACACATGACAGGTACAGCTGCTGCTGGGTGGCAGTGAATGATTCCAAAGTATACTTGAGTTGGTTTAGAGTTATGTTCATTCAATATTTGTTTATGACGTAACAAAGAGTAAAAGTCATTAGATGGCCTCAATATGAAATAAAACATAATGTGCCTTGAATGGTTGAATTGTCTAAAGCATTCATTTAAAAATTTCCAAAAGCCATAATTAAGTAAGAGCAGTATTTTTGGTAGAAAACATTTTAAACAAAGTCCCTTTAATTTTCTAGTATTAATGTCTTCTGATGTTGAATAGAGAAGAGATTTCTTTCAGAATTGAGTGACCACTACTGGAGCACTGTTTGAATAGCCCCTGAGTGTAGCCTTGCAAATTTATTGTTTTTGTTTGTATGTGTATGGATATGTGCATGTGTGTGCGTTCAGGTATACATAGGGAGACCAGAGGTTAACATTAAGTGTTTTTCTCAGTTGCTCTCCACCTTGGTTTTTTGTTTTGTTTTGTTTATTTTTCTTTATTTATTTGAGAGCGACAAAACAGAGAGAAAGGGGGGAGAGAGGGAGAGAGAAGGCGTGTCAGGGCCTCCAGCCACTGCAGACGAACTCCAGATGCATGCACCCCCTTGTGCATTTGGCTAACATGGGTGCTGGGGAATTGAGCCTCGAACTGGGGTCCTTAGGCTTCAGAGGCAAGTGCTTAACCACTAAGTCATCTCTCCAGCCCTCTACCTTGTTTTTGTCTCACCCATTTATTTAGTGCTTACCTATTCAACTAGAACAGGTAGCAGGCAGGAGTCAGTGATCATCTTGACTCTGCCTCACAAGGTTGGAATGGGACAGGAGGAACAGGATGTTTTTAGCTGGATTAATTATATTTTGCTTTAGCCATAACTTGCTTTAAATGTATCCCAAATTAGCCAGTATGCTTCCAATCCTCTATTGGGGAGTTGTAGACTTTTTCATTTATTGGTTCTCTCCCTGCTCCAGCAGTGTTTGACAGTTTTTTTTGTATAAGCTTTTCCCTTTTATATCTTTTTGTTTTGTATTGTTTTCTTTTGTGTTTTGAGGTAGGGTTTCACTCTAGTCCAGGCTGACTTGTAATTCACTCTGTAGTCATTCTCAGACAGGCCTTGAACTCATGGCGATCCTCTTACCTCTCCCTCCCAAGTGCTGGGATTAAAGGTGTCTGCCACCACACCCGTCCTCTCTTTTTTTTTTTTTAAATTTTTATTAACATTTTCTATGATTATAAAATATATCCCATGGTAATTCCCTCCCTCCGCACCCCCACACTTTCCCATTTGAAATTCCATTCTCCATCATATCCGTCCTCTCTTTTATATCTTTTATTCTTTGTTTTTCAAGGTAGGCTCTCACTGTGTAGACAAGGCTGGCCTCAAACTCGCATCAGTCCTCTTACCTCAGCCTACTGAGTGCTGGGCTTATTATTTTGGATGCTTTGTAAATGGAATTTTTTTTGGAGCGTAGGAATATATTGGACATATCCTAAGCGCATAAGCTATGTAGAGTACTATGGTGCTATATTTACCTCCATGTCAACTAGAGAGACACTTTCCAAAGTGGACGTAGTTGAAGTATTTTGTCAGCCTAATTCACCCCTATCTTTGCTTGATTTTGTTTTTGTATTGTTAGGAACTTGGTGTGTTGGTTAGAATAAGTAATAGAACCATGTGATATCTAAACTGACCTTTATCCTAAGCTGTTTGGTGTTGCTTAGGGCATATTTCTAGGAAACTGTTACTTATTGGTGGGAATAGGACAACACCCAAATGTTAGGGGCTGGAGGGATGGCGCTAGTTAAAGGCACTTGCTCCAAATGTTTTGATATGTTAGACATTTGTACTGAGTTTCTGGGAATTGAAGTGAACGGCTGTGGGCAGGTGACTCAGCTGTTCTCTGAGAGCTGTCTCATGTGATTGAGTGTGCCTGCTGTTTATTCTGAGAGGAAATTCTATGGGAGTCACATTACACAGCAGGCAGTGATTACGCAGCTGTCTTAGTGATGATCTAAATATAGTGTAGGGGTTTTAAATTTAATTTTCTATAGTACATTTAGTATCAAAAGATAGAAAAATCATGATGGCACCAGTATTCTTTTATAAACAACCTTGACAATATGCAGTCAGTGTGCACTGCATTTGTTTCTGTCTGTTTGTAACACTCCTGAAGATGGTTAATTAAACATCCTGTTGTCAGTCGTCGTCTTCATCTTCCTCCTTCCTTCTTCCTCCTTCCTTCTTCCTCCTTCCTTCTTCCTCTTCTTTCTTTCTTTCTTTTCTTTTTTATTTTTATTTTATTATTATTATTTTTTATTTTTATTAACAACTTTCATGATTGTAAATAATATCCCATGGTAATGGTCCTCCCTTCCCCCCACTTTCCCCTTTGAAACACCACTCTCCATCATATCCCCTCCCCTTCTCAATTAGTCTCTCTTTTATTTTGATGTCATGATCTTTTCCTCCTATTATGATGGTCTGGTGTAGGTAGTGAGGTCATGGATATCCAGGCTAGTTTGTGTCTGGAGGAGCACGTTGTAAGGAGTCCTATCCTTCCTTTGGCTCATTTTTTCTGCCACCTCTTCCCCAGTGGACCCTGAGCCTTGGATGATGTGACACAGATATTTCAGTGCTGAGCACTCCTCTGTTATTTCTTCTCAGCACCATGGTGCCTTCTGAGTCATCCCAAGGTCACTGTCAACTGAAAAGAGAAGGTTCTCTACCAAAAGTGAGCGTAACATTAATATAATGTATGAACCTTAAGAGAAGTGCTTACTGGGCAGTTTGATAAGCATAGTGTATATACATTTAGCCAGGCAGCAGCAGACGTTACACCCCTAGGGCTCATGACTACTTTTGTAGGTTTTCAGTATTAGTGGTGTATTCCCTCCCATGGAGTAGGCCTCCAGTTCAGTTAGAGGGCAGTTGGTTTCCACCATGACAGACATGCCACTATTGTACCCATTGGTCCATTTGGCCTGGCTGGCATTTCTTTGTGTTTTTTTTGAAGTAGAGTCTCACTCTAGCCCAGGCTGACCTGGAATTCACTATGTTGTCTCAGGGTGGCCTTAAACTCACAGCGATTCTCCTATGTCAACCTCCTGAGTGCTGGGATTAAAGGTGTGGAGCACCATTCACGGCCTGTATTATTCTCTAGTGCAAAGATAGCTTTGGTATTTAGTCATAAGGTAGGAAGCTAACCTTCCTATTATTCAGAAAATAATTCTGCACCATTTCTTGTTAGCCTGTTTTCTAGGCAGGCTCCCCCCGTCCCCCATTTAAAAAAATACTTATTTGAGAGAGAAAGAAAAAGAAAGAGGCAGGTTAGAGAAAGAACGGGCATGCTAGGGCCTTTTTTTTTTTTTCTTTTTGGATTTTTGAGGTAGGGTCTCACTTCAGTCCAGGCTGACCTGGAATTCACTATGTAATGTCAGGGTGGCCTTGAACTCACGGTGATCCTCCTACCTCTGCCTCCCAACTGCTGGGATTAAAGGTATATGCCACTACGCCCGGTTCACCGACTTTTTTGTTTTTGAGGTAAGATCTCACTCTAGCCTAGGTTGACCTGGAATTCACTATGTAGTCTTTGGGTGGACTTGAACTTGCAGCAATCCTCCTACCTCTGCCTCTTGAGTACTGAGATTATAGGTGAGTGCCACCATACCTAGATAGATAGACATGTTAATGTTTTCTCAAGAACTCATCTGTTTGTGGGTTTTATTGTTTGTTTGTTTTTGAGGTTGGGTCTCACTCTAAGCTACGCTAACCTGGCATTCATTCTGTATGTAGTCCTACACTGGCCTCAAACGCACAGTGATCCTCCTTCCTCTACCTTCATAGTTTTGGGATTAAAGGTGTGTGTCACCATATCCAGTTATTTAGTATATTTTTAAAAAATATTAAATCATAGCAGTAGTATTTGTTCTGTTATGTTTTTCCCGCAGTAGGGTCTCACTCTAGCTCCAGCTGGCCTGGAACTCACAATGTAGTCTCAGGGTGGCCTCGAACTCATGGCAGTCCTCCTACTTCTGCCTCCCTCCCGAGTGCTGAGATTAAAGATGTCTGCCACCACACTCAGCTTGTTCTGTGATTTTGACAGGCTCATCTTGTACTGAATGTTCATGCCCCTGTGTGCTGTGATTGAGTCATTAGTATGATGCTGCATACCTAGTAATGTGCTCGGCTCTGAGAGAGGGAACACTTATAAGCCTGAACATGTAGAATATCCATGTTCTGCTCGTTTGTCTGAGAAGCAAGGCCACATTATGGCTTTTTGTTGTTGTTGTTTTGTTTTATTTTTTGTTTTTTTGAGGTAGGGTCTCTAGCCCAGGCTGACCTGGAATTCATTATGTAGTCTCAGGGTGGCTTTAAACTCACGGTGATTCTCCTACCTCTGCCTCCCGAGTGCTGGAATTAAAGGCATGCACTACCTCACCTGTCACGACTTACTCTTTTTGACATTTGAATGTTCCTGCTCTTGGAAGTTTAGCATATGCACCTTATAAACATGAGACTCAGATGATTTCTGAAGAAAAAGAGTAAATGGGCTCATTAAGTTGAAAGAAATATGTTCATTTTGATTCCAGTTGTGCTTAAATGAATGGGAGTATTGGATCCGTATAGGAGATTGTGTAATAACACTATACCCAGTGATCAATGTTACATACTACATGCTATTGTGTCACTGGTAAGGAAGGAAAAACCACATAACAGTGTACACTGCAGTTGTTTCTGTCATTTGTTATACTCTTGAAGAAGGCTAATCAAACATGAGAGGATTTGTTTTCTGGTGTTGAGGGTACTCCTGTTTTAGCACTTGTAGTTGGTGTATTAGAAATTTTGTGTTAACTTGAAATGCAATTTTTAGTTGTGTATCTTCTGACCCACTTCATGTAAATGAGACCTGACTTGAACATCATATGCATGGAATTTAAATAATTTGCTTCAATTAGATGTGGTCCATACTTCCTCCTTTCCTAATAGATAAGTTGAAAATTGTTCCTATTTGACTGTTAAAAATCTGTATGCCCTTGGGCTGGAGAGATGGCTTAGCGGTTAAGCGCTTGCCTGTGAAGCCTAAGGACCCCGGTTCGAGGCTCGGTTCCCCAGGTCCCATGTTAGCCAGATGCACAAGGGGGCGCACGCGTCTGGAGTTCGTTTGCAGAGGCTGGAAGCCCTGGCATGCCCATTCTCTCTCTCTCCCTCTATCTGTCTTTCTCTCTGTGTCTGTTGCTCTCAAATAAATAAATAAAAATTTAAAAAAAAGAAATTGACTCATTTAGGACAGCTGTTTTAAAAAAAAAAAATCTGTATGCCCAAGTCAAAGTTCAGTACAGTGGTTGAGTTTATTGCAAAGAGCACATTTAAAAAATGTTTGCAAGTGAGCCCAGGCGTCTCATAAGGAGAAGTACAGATTTGGGGAAAGAGGTGGTTTCTTGGTTTCATGTAGCTTGTGGTTTTAACAAAAGGCATCTCACTGAACCCCCTAATGGACATGCAAAGATGATTCCTTCATTTTCATCTTTCCTTTTAATCATTTGTGATGTTTTGTGTTGATTGTTGGGGCATTTGGTTCTCATTTTCATGTAACATTCCTTTCTGTGTAAAATGGGAAAATAATGCATCCTGCCTGGGTCCCTCATCTTTCTCTTTGGTTATAAAAGACAACAATATGTTCTCCCAACCCTACTTTACTGTAACAGCTATGCTATGTGCAGACCAAGTATTGATTATAAAATGTGTACTGGGGGTTTTATGTAGCTATATGCTGTGCATGCGATTCATGTGGTTTGTAATAAGCTATGTATTCAGCCAACTGTGCTTTATCTGATGCTTAAAAATCAATAAGGTACAGCAATAATATGCAAGCATATATGTCATATTAGTGTTAACCTGACAACTAGTTAGTGAAATTGAACGGATGCTGTTGAAACAAAGTTGTTCAGTATTAGATATTTCTGATACAGCAAAGTGGTTATGTTTAGATGTTCTAAAACAAATTTATAATTATTATACAACTTATGACATAAAATTTACTATCTTCTGGGGTCTGGCGACATGTCTCAGCAGTAAAGCACTTGTATCACGTTCAATTCCCCTGTACCCATGTAAAACTGTGTAAAGATGCACAAGGTGGTGCATGTTTCTGAAGTTCATTTGCAGTGGCTAGATGCCCTGTGTTCCCATTCTCTCTATCTCAACCCCCCCCCCCCGGCCTTTTAGATAAATAAAAACTTTTAGAGCTGGCTGTAGTGGTGCACACCTTTAATCCCAGCATTTGGGAGTCAGAGGTAGGAGGATTGTCATGAGTTCAAGGCCACCCTGAGACTACATAGAAAATTCCAGGTCAGCCTGGGCTAGAGTGAGCCCTACCTTGAAAAACTAACAAATAAAAAAATAAATTTGGGCTGGAGAAATGGCTTAGCGGTTAAGTGCTTGCCTATGAAGCCTAAGGACCCCGGTTCGAGGCTTGATTCCCCAGCACCCACGTTAGCCAGATGCACAAGGGGGTGCACCCGTTTGGAGTTCGTTTTCAGTGGCTGGAGGCCCTGGAGCGCCCATTCTCTCTCTCTCTATCTGCCTCTTTCTCTGTCTGTCACTCTCAAATGAATAAAATAAAAACAAAAACAAAAAAAATTAAAAAAAAATAAATTTACTGTCTTGCACTTGCTTTCAAAGCCTGCTGGCCCAAGTTTGATTCCTCAATACCTGTAAAGTCAGTTGCATAGAGTGGCACATGCATCTGAAGTTTGTTGCACTGGCAAGAGGCCCTCGTGTGCCCATTCTATCTCTCCTGCCTCTCTAAGTACAAATACATAAATTTACATGTCTGGAGAGTTGGCTTAGCAGTTAAGGCACTTAACTTGCAAATTCTAACAACTTGAGTTCATTTCCCCAGTACCCGATACACAAAGTGACACATATATCTGGAGTTTGTTTGCAGTGGCTAGATTAGGTCCTGGCATTCCCATTCTGTCCCCCTTCTCTGTCTCTACACTCACAAATAAATGAATTGAAAAATTAAAAAAGTTCATGGTCTTGATTCTCCCCCCTTTTTAAGAACAATATTTATTTCTTTATTTGAGACGGAGAGATAGTGAGAATGGGGGAGAGACGGAGAGACAGAGTGAGAATGGGCATGCCAGGGCCTACAGCCATTGCAACCAAACTCCAGATGCACGCACCCCCTTGTGCATCTGGCTTATGTGGGTCCTGGAGAGGCAAACAAGGATCCTTTGGCTTTGGCAGGTAAATGCCTTAACCGCTAAGCCATCTCTCCAGCCCATTGATTTCCCCTTTTTGGTGTGGATTGAGCCCATAGTCTAGTGTCTAGCACAGACCTGTGTGAAGCCAGATGAACAAAGTGGTACATGCATCTGGAGTTGAGTTGCTAGAGTTCATTTGGCTAGAGGTCCTGTTGCTCCCATTCTTCCCCTCCTCCATTCACTCTCTGTCTGTCTGTCTGTCTGTCTCTCTCTCTCTCTCTGGTTACAAATAAATAAATAAGTATAAGAGATTTACGGAGACTGGAAAGATGGCTTAGTGGTTAAGGCACTTGCCTGAGAAGCCTAAGGACCCATATTTGACTCTTCAGGTTCCATGTAAGCCAGATACACAAGGTGATGCCAAATGTGCAAGGTTTCACATGTGCACAAGGTGGTGTGTGCATCTGGAGTTCGATTGTAGTGGCTGGAGGCCCTTTTGCGCCAATTCATTCCCTTCCTCCAAGTAATGATATAATAATAACAATAATAATAATCATAAACAGATTTACAGATTTTTTTTGGAGATTGAACACAGGTCGTGAAACACATAGTCTAGCACAGAGCTCCTCTTGGAGTTCTTGCACTGCTTCTAAGTTTATAGTTCTGTGGCATTAAATACATTCACATTCCTGTACCACCATGACTATCTTCTGTCTCCATAATTTTTCATCTTAATTAACTCTCCATTTTCCTATTTTATCTCTCCACCCCTTGTAGCATGCAGTGTTACTATCTCTCTGAGTTTTCATACTTAATGAAATCAAACTGCATTTGTTTTCATGTGACTCACTTTTTTTACTCAGTATCAAGATTCATCTAATGTTGTAGCAGATACCAAAATTTCTTTTTTTAAAAAATATTTTTTGTTCATTATTTATTTATTTGAGAGCGACAGACACAGAGAGAAAGACAGATAGAGGGGGGAAGAGAGAATGGGCACCCCAGGGCCTCCAGCCACTGCAAATGAACTCCAGACGCGTGGGCCCCCTTGTGCATCTGGCTAACGTGGGACCTGGGGAACCGAGCCTTGTACCAGGGTCCTTAGGCTTCACAGGCAAGTGCTTAACCGCTAAGCCATCTCTCCAGCTCCAAAATTTCTTTTTAAAGATAAACTTGTTGAAAGACATTTAGCTTGCTTCTACTGTTGCCCTTTTGTGACTTATGCTGCTGTGTGCATGATTAGACTGGCATCTTTGACACTGCCACATTTTTTCCTTCACCCTCTTCCTTTATGCTTAGTTGAGTTTTTTTTTTTTTAATTTTATTTATTTATTTGAGAGCGACAGACACAGAGAGAAAGACAGATAGAGGGAGAGAGAGAGAATGGGCGTGCCAGGGCTTTCAGCCTTTGCAAACGAACTCTAGACGTGTGCGCCCCCTTGTGCATCTGGCTAGCGTGGGACCTGGGGAACCGAGCCTCGAACCAGGGTCCTTAGGCTTCACAGGCAAGCGCTTAACCGCTAAGCCATCTCTCCAGCCCTTAGTTGAGTTTTTGTAATGACATGTTTTAAATCATTTCTCATTTCCTTTATGTATAAGGTATATACTGTGGATGCCTTATTTGTTAACATGGGAACTACATGTCAAATATCAGTGCTATAAGTATAAAGTTATATTTCATGTTTTTTTTAAATTTTTTTATTTTTTTATTTTTTAATTTTTTTTTTTTTACAAGTCATAAAGGAGTTTATACAGACATGAAAAAAGATTTTTTTTTTTTTTTTTTTTTTTTCCAAACAGATAACCATTGTAGGCAATTGTATGACTGCTCAGCCCAAGGTAGTTTATAGTTAAGCTTAGAACTGAGATCTCATATAGTTCCTGCTTTCTTTTTTTTTTTTTTTTTTTTTTTTATTAACATTTTCCATGATTATAAAATATATCCCATGGTAATTCCCTCCCTCCTCACCCCCACACTTTCCCATTTGAAATTCCATTCTCCATCATATTACCTCCCCATTACAATCATTGTAATTACATATATACAATATCAACCTATTAAGTATCCTCCTCCCTTCCTTTCTCTACCCTTTATGTCTCCTTTTTAACTTACTGGCCTCTGCTACTAAGTATTTTCATTCTCACGCAGAAGCCCAGTCATCTGTAGCTAGGATCCACATATGAGAGAGAACATGTGGCGCTTGGCTTTCTGGGTCTGGGTTACCTCACTTAGTATAATCCTTTCCAGGTCCATCCATTTTTCTGCAAATTTCATAACTTCATTTTTCTTTACTGCTGAGTAGAACTCCATTGTATAAATGTGCCACATCTTCATTATCCACTCATCTTTGAGGGACATCTAGGCTGGTTCCATTTCCCAGCTATTATAAATTGAGCAGCAATAAACATGGTTGAGCACATACTTCTAAGGAAATGAGATGAGCCCTTTGGATATATGCCTAGGAGTGCTATAGCTGGGTCATATGGTAGATCAGTCTCTAGCTGTTTTAGGAACCTCCACACTGTTTTCCACAATGGCTGGACCAGATTGCATTCCCACCAGCAGTGTAGAAGGGTTCCTTTTTTTCCACATCCCCGCCAACATTTATGATCATTTGTTTTCATGATGGTGGCCAATCTGACAGGAGTGAGATGGAATCTCAATGTAGTTTTAATCTGCATTTCCCTGATGACTAGTGACGTAGAACATTTTTTTAGATGCTTATATGCCATTCGTATTTCTTCCTTTGAGAGCTCTCTATTTAGCTCCATAGCCCATTTTTTGATTGGCTTGTTTGATTCCTTATAATTTAAAGTTATATTTCATGTTTTTTTTTGACTTTTTGTTATTTTTATTTATTTATTTGAGAGCAACAGACAGAGAAAGAGGCAGAGAGAGAGAGAGAATGGGCACCCCAGGGCTTCCAGCAACTGCAAATGAACTCCAGATGCGTGTGCCCACTTGTGCATCTGGCTAACATGGTTCCTGGAGAATGGAGCCTTGACCTGGGGTCCTTAGGCTTCACAGGCAAGTGATTAACTGCTAAGCCATCTCTCCAGCCCATATTTCATGTTTTTAATTTAATTAATTTATTTGAGAGAGAAAGAGAGAGGCAGATAGAGCATGGGCATGGCAGGGCCTCTGGCCACTGCAAATGAGCTCCAGACGCATGTGCCACCTTGTGTATCTGACTTATATGGGTCCTGGGGAATCAACCTGAGTCTTTAGAATTTGCCAGCAAGCACCTTCATCACTAAGCCATCTCTCCAGCCCCTAATTCAATACTTTATGTAAAGAGAGAGAGACAGAGAGAGAGAGAAGGAGAGGGGGAGTGTGTGTGTGTGTGTGTGTGTGTGTGTGTGAGAGAGAGAGAGAGAGAGAGAGAGAGAGAGAGAGAGAGATTGAGAGAGTGTGTATGGGCCATCCAGGGCATCTAGTCCCTGCAAATGAACTCCAGACACATGTAACGCTATGTGCATCTGGCTTACATGTGTACTGGGGAATTGACCATGGGTCAGGCTTCACAGGCATGTGACTTAACTGCTAAGCCATCTTTCCAGCCCTAATTTCATACTTTAATTACTTATCAAAATTACACCCTTAAAGCCGGGTGTGGTGGCACACACCTTTAATCACACACACACACACAGATGTGTGTGTATGTCTCATATACACATACACAGATGTGTGTGTATGTGTGTCTCATATACACATACACATACACACATATACCCATAAGTACCTCAAGTCTGTACTTGTTAATTTAGAAACTATATCTTTTTATATTATATACTCTTTAACATGTATGGATAATTTTTTTGGTGTTTGTGCATTACTATGTATTAATATGAGCACTTGTGTGGAGGTCAGAGGACAACCTTGGGTGTTAGTTCTTAACCCTGTTTAAAGCAGGGTTTCTTACTTAAGTTCACCATTGTTTTTGCCAGCAAGCTTCCAGGGAATTCTCATGTCTCTACCTCTTATCCTGCTGTAGGCACTCTGGGATTATGCAGGTTTGTGACAGTTTCCCACTTTACATGGGTTCTGGAGGCAGAATTCAGGTCACTGAACCAACTCCCCAGTTCATGTGTGCATAATTTTTAATATTTTGATCTTTTAAGTTATATAAAAGAATTTAAAAAAAACAGATTTAAAATTGTTTTTGTTTTTCAAGGTGGGGTCTTACTGCAGGTCAGGCTGACCTGGAATTCACTATGTAGTCTCAGGGTAGCTTTGAACTCCCGGTGATCCTCCTACCTCTGCCTCTCTAGTGCTGGGATTAAAGGTGTATACTATCATGCCCAGCTTGTTAATGTATTTACATCTACTGGAGAACTCTTTCTTTCCTCCCTTCCTTCCTTCCTTCCTTCCTTCCTTCCTTCCTTCCTTCCTTCCCTCTTTATTTCTTTCTCTCTCTCTCTTTCTCTCTCTGTCTCTCTCTCTCTCTCTCTGTCTTCTTTATATTTTTATGAGAGAGAGAAAAAAAATTGGCATGCCAGGGGTTCTAGCCACTACAGTCAAACTCCAGACATGTGCGCCACCTTGTGTGTATGTGTGACCTTATACATATATGTCACCTTGTATGTCTGACTTATGTGGGTTCTGGGGAGTTGAACCTTGGTTCTTAGGCTTCACAGCCAAGCCATCTCTCCAGCCCCTATTTAGTTAATTAATTATTTGTTTATTTTTTAGGTAGGATGTCACTGTAGCCAAGGATGACCTGGAACTCACTCTAGTCCCAGGGTGGCCTCAAACACAGGTTATCTCCCTACCTCTGCCTCCTGAGTGCGGAGATTACAGGCATGTGCCTAGCTGAACTTCATATTTTCATAGTGCTTTGAGTTTCTTCTGTCTATAACATCTTTTGTGTTTATTTATCTATTATAGTTTTTATTTACTTGTGGAGGAGGGTGGGGCTTGTGATTGAAGTTCAGAAGACAGGTTTAAGGTATCTGCTCCATATTACCACTTCCAGCCTGCAAATGAAAGTCAGACTTGCAGATATTCTTGGCTCTGCCTCCCACTGTCGTAGGTATATTGGGATCACAGATGCTGGTGCCCCTTTGTCTCTGGCTTTCATGTAGATGCTATGAAATGAACCTAGATCCTTAGGGTTTGCAAGCAAATGCCTTTAGCCACCAAGCTATCTCCCCAATTTTCTTTTTTTTCTTAGGGGGCAAATTTCATGAATTCCATTTGCTTTGTAAGCATTGCAGAATGTCTTAGTGTCTATTGTTTATTTTATTTTATTTTTTTCGACGCAGGGTCTCTCTCCAGTTCAGGGTGGCCTTGAACTCATGGTGATCCTCCAACCTCTGCCTCCCAATTGCTGGGATTAAAGACATGTGCCACCAAGCCCGGCAACTCCTACGTTTTTGAATGATAGTTTTACCAGATTTGGAACTTTCATTTGATTGTTCTGTTCATTCAATTTTTTATTTTCCTTTCAGCATTTTAAACATATCATTCTGTGTTGTGGTGTGTAAGGTTTCTGTTGTTCATCCTACAAGAATTTCTGTTGTGGGATGAGTCACTTTGCCCTGCCTTCTTGCCTGCCATCCTTCTTGCCTCCCTCTTATGTACTTGAGAGAGGGAGAGAGAAGCAGGACCTCTAGCCACTGCAGACAATCTTGAGACGTATGTGCCACCTTGTGCATCTGACTTACATGAGCATTGGGGAATTGAATCTGGATACTTAGACTTCAAAGGTAGTGCCTGAACCACTAAGCCATCTCTCTAGCCCAGTGCTTTGTTTTTCAAGTGTGTTCATTGTGAGCTTCTCTGGGGTTTTCTTTGTAGGGTTTCATTCTAGCCCAGGCTGAGGCTGACCTGGAATTCACTCTGTAGTCTCAGGGTGGCCTTGAACTCTCGGTGATCCTTCTAACTCTGCCTTCCGGCTGCTGGGATTAAAGGTGTGTGCCACCACACCCTGAATATTTATGCTTTTTACAATAAGAATTATATCCATGCGCTGGGAGATGGCTTATATATATATTTGTCATATTGATATTTATTTCAGGACATGCCATGTCAAAATAAAACAAAATTTACTCCTTGCTTTTAACAATATTGTATTATAAAAGCACTTTACGGGCTGTAGAGATGGCTTAGCAGTTAAGCGCTTGCCTATGCAGCCTAAGGACCCCGGTTTGAGGTTTGATTTCCCCAGGACCCACGTTAGCCAGATACATAAGGGGACGCAGGCATCTGGAGTTCGTTTGCAGTGACTAGAGCCCTGGTGCGTCCATTCTCTCTTTCTCTCTGCCTGTTTCTCTCTCTTTCTTTTGCTCTCAAATATTTAAGAATAAACAAAAAAAATGTTTTTAAAAAAGTACTTTACAACTCCATCCCTTGAGTGTAAGTTACAGGGTATGTGGGCTAATGATTATCCGAAAACATTTCTATATTTAGATCCATAAAACCAAGTGCTCTGTGAATATTACACGGTGACAGTAAGTAAGAAGTGGAGGAGGAGGTAGGAGAGGGAAGTAAGGTTTTCCCAGTTAAGGATTTGTTGCAATGAGGAGACGAGGAACTATGAAGTTGTTTTTGTTATCTTTTCAGCTGTGTTAAGTAATGCTTACAACATCAATTCAGCAGGTGTTTTTCTGAGCCACAACTCAGAATTTGTTTCCCTTGCAAACAGTGTATTTACAAATGTGTTTGTTAACTTACACAGTACTCTCACAATAACTAGTAAAGATTAAAGGGTGCACTCCTACTGTATTTGTTTATAATGTGTTAAGGGAAATACATATTGCCATGGTGCCAAAGCTCTGATTCAACAAATCACCTAAAAGTTGAAAGTGGAAAAAAAAAAAAAATGTCACCAAAGGAAAAAAAGATTAATTGTTGCTTACATATAAAACTAAATCACTAGTTATCTAACCAATCTATACAGATGTAATGAAAAGTAAAATCAGTCTGAAAGACCCAACATTTAAAAAATGCTAAAAAATTATATATTTTTAAAAAATTACATGCTTGCCAGGCATGGTGGCACACACCTTTAATCCCAGCACTTGGGAGGAAGAGGTAGGAGGATTGCTGCGAGTTCGAGGCCACCCTGAGACTACATAGCGCATTTCAGGTCAACCTGAGCTAGAGTAAGATCCTACCTAAAAAACATAAACACAAACAAAAACAAAAATTACATGCTTAAAAACTTAAACTACCTCTTGGGTAGTTTAGTTCTGTCGTAGCCCATCTGACACTTAACCGGAGTTTGAGGTGAAAACTAAAGTCTTAGGTATTTTTTCATGCAGCTTCACACTTACATGTTTTCCCCAAATGCCCCTCATGGTTGGGTGCCTTTAAATGTCACCTTAGACTTTTGTTGTTTTCCTATACTTTTAATCAACATTGCCCCCCCCCCCCCCAAGGTGTCTTGGATCTCATGACTGCTTTCAGAGATATCTAACCTGATACCTAAACTGCATCTCTTCCCATCAGGACTCTGAAACATCTGTTATGGCAGCCCCCAGACAGCCAGGACAATGAAGACAGGTTCTCTTTTTTTCCCTTTCTGTCCCAAGGGAGAAACTGAAAAGTGAGTCAGTTCTTCCTGATTTTTATCCTGGTGGGAAGGGGTTGGAGCCAGGGCAGGCAAAAACATGATGACCCATTCTCCTGGCTGCTTAAACTCTTAACTGGTGTCTAGAGTTTTCATCAAACTACTGTAGTCAGTGTTGGCTTGGTGCTTCCAGGGGGAAGTGTTTCTCTTTTCCTCTTTTTTTTCAAGGTAGGGTCTCACTCTGGCCCAGGTTGACCTGGAATTCACTATGTAGTCTTGGGGTGGCCTTGAACTCATGGCCATCCTCCTACCTCTGCCTTCAAAGTGCTGGGATTAAAGGCATGCGCCACCACACCTGGCAAAGGAAATGTTTTCTTACATACTTCTTGAAGTAGTAATGCATCAAAGTGGGGTTTATAATTCACCCTAACATAGAGCTGAGGCAAACAGTGCTCATGGAGCTGAGCATTACACTGTAAGTAATGCAGGAAAAAAATTTCCCTAGGATTGCCATAAAATAATATGTCATAGCTGTGGAAATCTGAGAGAATGCAAACAATGTCCTACAGTCATCAGAAATGAGAAATCAGTATTCCTTCCTGCTCTCCCCCTGCCCTTCTTCTTCTTTTTCTATGATCATTTGCTTTTTTTTCTTCTTCGAGGGAGGGTCTCACTCTAGCCCAGGCTGACTTGGAATTCATTATGTAGTCTCAGGGTAGCCTTGAACTCATGCGACCTTCCTACCTCTGCCTCCTGAGTGCTGGGGTTAAAGGCGTGCTCCACCACATCAGGCTTTTTTTTTTTTTTTTAAATAATAAACTCGCCAATTAAAGGTGCTTCTTTGCAAAGCCTGCTGACCTGGATTTGACCCATGCAAGCATCTGTAGTTCATTTGCATTAGCAAGAGACCCTAGTGTACCATACATGCTCAAAAAAATGAATAAATTAATAAATACATAAATAAATAAAAATAAACTTAAAATGTAGCCAGGCATGGTGGTGCACGCATTTAATCCCAGCACTAAGGAGGCAGAGGTAGGAAGATTGCCACCCTCAAACATAGTGAGTTCCAGGTCAGCCTGGACCAGAGTGAGACCCTACCTCGGGAAAAAAAAAAAAAAAAAAAAATTGAACGAGGGCTGGAGAGATGGCTTTGTGGTTAAGTTGCTTGCCTATGTAACCTAAGAATCCATGTTTGACTATTCAGGTACCACATAAGCCAGATGCACAAGGTGGCGCATCCATCTGAAGTTCAATAGTAGTGGCTGTAGGTCCTGGTGCACCAATTGTCTCTCTCTCTCTCTCCCCTTGCTCTCTCTTTCTCATAATTTTTTTAAAAATATATTTTACTTATTTATGAGAGGGAGGGAGGGAAGGAGGGAGAGAATGGGTGTGCTAGGGTCCTCAGGCACTGCAAACAAACTCCAGATGCATGCATCCCCTTGTGCATCTGGCTTACGTGGGTTCTGGGGAATCAAACTGGGATCCTTTGGCATTGCAGGCAAGCGTCTTATCCACTAAGCCATCTCAAGACTCTGATTTTTTTTTTTTTATTGAAGGACCTTCTCTGTAGTAATGACTTTTGTGCCTGTATATGTGATTAAATTGCATAAAACTAAATACAAAAATTATTGTTAGTAAAATTATACCTGAAGACATGGTGTCTGTAAATTACTCATGCTAGCCTTGAACTCATTATCCTCCTGTGTCAGCCTCCCCATTTTTATTTATGTATTTATTAGAGACAGACAGACACACACACACACACACACAGAGAGAGAGAGAGAGAGAGAGAGAGAGAGAGAAAATATGAATATGGGCATGCCAAGGCCTCTAGCCATTGCAAACAAACTCCAAATGCATGCTGCACCCTGTGCACCTGGCTTACGTGGGACCTGGCAAGTCAAACTTGGGTCCTTAGGCTTTGCAGACAAACACCTTAACTGCTAAGCCATCTTTCCAGCACAAATTTCTGTTTTAACAACTTAAAAATATTACAAACTTAAAGGTTCTGTAAACATATACCATATGACTGTTCTAGATGGCATTTAGTTAGCCAGTTATCATCTTACACTGTTAGTTAAGTTTTCATGCTTGCTGTTGTATTTTTATCTTCCCATCCAGTAAAGGGTCTTCTAGGGGGTTCACTTGAAGAATCAAAATGACAGAAGTGAGAATGTCAGTCTTTAGCTCTTAGAAACTTGGACAGTGAACTGGGTCCATATAGAATGTTTACCTGTATGTCTTTGAAGTAAATCTTTGTGATTGTGTGTGTGTGTGTGTGTGTGTGTGTGTGTGTGTGTATGTGTTTACATCCCATTGAATGTGTGTGGAGGTCATTGTTGGTCCTCTTCTTTCACTGTGATTTGGACAGGATTTCTCTTACTGTTTTGCTGCTGGGAACTCTGTACCAGCTGGCTTACAAGCTTGCATATTCTCCTAACTGACTGACTGCCATTGCCATAGGCTAGATGATGTTATAAATCTCCCTTGCTCCATCCATGTCTCCTTCCCTCTCTTCCCTTCCCTTCCCTTCCCAATCTGGTCTCCATCTTACTATGAAGCTGAGAGTGACCTTGAACTTGTGATTCTTGTGCCTCTACCTCCTGAATGCTTGGATTGCAGGTGTGTGCCACCACACCTGGTTTTTGGGATTCTAAGGATTGAACCTTTGCCTTGTGTATGCTAGACAACCACTCTACCCACTGAGCTATACACCCAGCCCCCTTAACATTGTTTTTCAACAAAGCATAGTAGTAAATTAAATAAACCACCAAACATATCCTCGGGTACAGGAAAGAATTAAAGAATGTGGAGGCATGTTCTAGTTGCACTGCTTGTAATGACAGTGGTCTGAATGCTCAGCGAGAGAGCTGCAGGCAAAATTCTTTTGTCCGGCTCCACTGCTAAGCACTACATACTGCTAAGGGCACAACGACATTCACTGTGACACAACAATTGCTTGTGTGTGAGGCTGGACCAGATGTGCTACTTTGTGTCTAGATGAAACTATTGCTAGAGCATAAATATGCTTTTGGCATACACAGAATTTAAATATATAAAGTCTTTTAGTCTTTTTAGAATAGACTTACAGGAATTGCATTGCTTCAAGTTATGGTAATCATTTTGGGCACAATTGATGAGAGTTTTGAATACATTCTTGCTCATTTTCATCCATTCATCCATATTTAATACACATGAGATACTGATGGCCTTGTTAGTTGAGTTGTGGTCAGATTGAATAGAATTGGGGTAAGAAAAGAAGCCTTTTTTAAAATCATCTGCAGAGGTGGCACTATAGTAGGTTATAGTGTTAAAGGATCACATTACTAGTAGGAAACTGTATTTTTATTTTACTTTATTTTAAAACTCTGATGGGTGTCTTTAAAATTTTTATTTATTTATTAGAGAGAGAAAATGGGAATGGTCCTGTTGCTGCTGCAAACAGACTCCAGACACATGTACCTACCAATTTGTGTATCTGGCTGTATGTCAATACTGGGTTGACAGGTTTTGCAGGCAAGCACCTTTAACTGCTGAGCCATCTTCTCAGCCTCTGATGAATCTTTTTAGAGGATTTTGGGCATGTTCCTGGTGGTTTGGCTGTAGACAGATGAATCCTTTCAAATACTAATTTTGAAATTTGGTTCTCAGCTGAGGTTTCATAAAGTTAGCATCTGATTCCCAAAATTGTACTGGGGAATTGAACCTGGGCTGACAGACTTTGCAGGCAAGTGACTTAACCGCTGAGCAATCTCTCCAGCCCATGTAAACTTTTTTGAAAACAAGTTGCAGCATTTTCTTGATTTATGATAGTCTTGTAGTAGGTAGGGCAGATTTTCTAATCTGTGATTTTTCTCATTTGTGGAATTGTGGTAGTGGTAAGTGAAGGTAATTGCACAGTAATTTGTCTTATTTCATTTAATACCAGCAGCTGCTTTGTGAAAAGTACATTACTAACAGTACTGTTCAGTGGTATTTGCTCAATCTGAATCCACGTCTGTGATTCTGTTCCTTGCTATGGCAGCATTTCATTTTAAATCTGTTACAAGTGTGTTTTTTTTTTAACATTTTATTTATTTGACAAAGAAAGAGGGAAAGGCAGAGAGAGAATGGGCATGCCAGGGCTTCCATTGCAAACCAACTCCAGACCCTCGTGCCCCCTTGTGCATCTGTCTTACGTGGGTACTGGGGAATAGAGCCTGGGTTCACAGGCAAGCCTTCAAATGCTAAGCCATCTCTCTAGCTCCCCTCCCTGTTTTTAAAGTTTGGGTTTACTCTATCCTAGGTTGACCTGGAAATCATCACTATGTAGTCTCTGGGTGGCCTCAAACTCATAGCAGCCCTCCTACTACATAAGCCTGATGCACAAGGTGGCACATGTGTCTGGAGTTTGCAGTGGCTAGAGGTCCTGACATGCCCATTGTCTGTCTCTCATAAATAAAATAAATTTTTCTTAATAAAAAGCATATAAACTACAGTAGGAACCATTGCCAAATGCTTTCGTTTTGGCCATGTCAAAACTTGTCACACTGTGTTTTTTTTAAATATTATTATATTTGCTGTTCTTTGACAGACCCCTTATCCCTCTGGACAGAATGCAGGTCCAGCCACACTGGTCTATCCTCAAGCCCCTCAGACAATGAATTCACAACCTCAGACTCGTTCTCCGGTAAGTATGCAGAAGTTGTTCAAGAAGATTCTCTCCACTCCAGTTATGTGTTTTTTGTTGCTTGCATTCTTTTGGTAAATATTTCTATTCAACTTTGGAAGTTTGTTCCAGAGATGATTATTACTACTATTACTGTTGTTACAGGTTAGCATTTACATTTTCAACATTTTCATCTAGTAGTATTTAAATTTATTTTGAGAAAAAAAAAAGAGGTAGGAGCTGTGTATTTACTTTTTTGTGGCATGATTTTCCCTTTAAAAATTGCATTCAAGTTTTCTTCATGTCAATTCTTACTATGTTCATTGTACTGTTCAAAATTCTAAAGAACAAATGAGTTTTGAAAAGCAAATTGAATGTTACATGTTAGACTCAACTTTTAGTACTTTAGGTAGTAGAATTTTTGAATCTGTTTCACTTGAGCAGGTCTAACCATTTGACAGTATGATCACATGCATGGCATACACCAAAAGTGTATTCATCTCTTCAAATGGTAGATAAATCGTCATAGTAATGTAACTGCAATCATCCTCTCTGTTCACCTTTCATGTGGATTGCAGCAAGTACCGAGATTTTTCTCTGGGTCATCCTTCTGTTTCTCAAGAGTGCGCAGTGGCTCCTGCTATCCAACCCTCAGACCGACATTTCCTGCCCTGCATGATTTGCTTTGGCCAGGTGTTTTTGCAACATCTCTCATCATCTCTCACATGCTTCTTTGTACTTGAGCTATGTGTATTCTTGGAATACAGGATCTTCCTTTTGCTCCCCACCTTGCTTTGTTTGCTGTGGTCTAGGACTATTTCACTGCATCAGCTCTATTATTTGGTTTTATGCATGAATTTTAAATTGTTGAAATGTTCACAGACTTGCTTAACAAGCTAGAAAGGTGTAGACTGCATCAAAATGTGGTATCTTTCTTACCCTCTTCCCATCTTCCTTTTCCTTGTTGCCTTCTCCAATACCTGTTCTTAGATCCTGGTTCTCCTTAGTGCAATGAGCCAGTTGTAAAGATGTGGGACTTGTCTGAGTTGCCTGTTAGCTTGTTTCTTTTTTCTTTTCTTTCTTTTTTTTTTCTTCCTTTCTTTTCTTTCTTTTTTCTTTTTCTTTTTCTTTTTCTTTTTGTCTGAATGGTCAACACAATGTCTGGTACAAGTTTTGTTCTGAGAGTGGTTTGGGGATGTGGACACTTGGCTACTTGGAGTGGGCCTGAAATCTCAGTAGATCCATTTTACTAGATTCTGGTTCTAATCATTAAGTGTGGAACATTGTGGTAATCTCTTGTCACAAAGAATTCTATGGCCTTCTTTTTCTCCTCCCTTTTATAGTTATAAGGGGGAAAATCAGAATTAAATTTACATGGTTAAAACTGGCTCAAAACCTGACTGAAGAGCTGCATCTCTAAACCAGTTTTTTTGACAGCCCAGCAGAACAGTGCCAATACATTGCACAGACAACTGGAAGAGGAGGAAGGTTTTGGAACAGACTCCCGTTTACAGGTCCCTGGCTGGAAGAGGCTGGATAAAATACTGCATTGTAAGCAATATAACAAACTGTACTTCTTGCAGGCAGTGGTGCCTCTGGCATTCCTTATTTTTGACCACATCCACGTGTTGTATTGGCTGATGAACAGAAATGCATTGATTGATTCTTCTCTGAAAGTCTAACTTAGCATGGCAATTTCTGCCAGGCAGAGCAGGGAAAAGAAGAACAAATTGGGTGGGTTTTCTGTATTGGGAATTAGGAATAATTTGGGGATTTAGATTTTTTTCTTCATTCTAAACTTAAAGTGCAATAATATCCCTTTTAAATAAATTTGAGTTTCAAAGATAATTTTCCAAGCTTTTTTTTCTACCCTGTTCATTTTATGACTGATTGTCAAAGGGGAAATTGTCTATAGTTGTCAGCCATTTTACCCTTGTGGTCATAAACTCTTTAGATAGTATCTTTTTACATTTTTGCCACCTGCTCTGCTAAGTGACCATTGCCACTGACATGTAACATTCCACTGCATACCCCAAACAAATGCAAGACTAGCACACCCCTGACTACTCTTGCTTATTGTTTTGGGTCTGATATTCTTTACTTCATCTGTGTTGGTGTTGGGAGGGTGCTATTGGGATATGAAACTTGGCAGGATTGCATTTTCTGTTTCCATCCCAAGTTGCCATGGTGTTGTCTCATCCATCTTCCAGTTGGCCTGAGGGCCAAGAAAAGGCGCATGGCTGCACTAAGGAGGTCCCAGCAGCGTGGTTGAGAGGCTCTGGCTTATTTACTCCACCCTGTTTCTGCATTATTAGGCCATTGGCAGTTGCGCAGTTTAGGCTTTGCTGATCTTCCTTGGATATCTGTTTCAAATGATCCCCTGACCTCCTCCTCCTTTAGGTTGTCTTTGTGCCTGTATTCCTTTAGCTAGCATCTTAGTTAAATTCAAATATGGGAACCCTTACTAAATCACATGCTGACAAGATGCCTGCCCATTCTGTTTCCTTGTTGTGCTGGAAATCTTTAAACTCTGGTTAATTTTTAAATAGCCTGTCAAAAATAGTGAAGCTATTCAAAGCTTAACTGTGAGAGGAGGACAGTTTGGTTCTTGCAATAATCTGTAACTATTGGTTACTTCTACATATTTATTTTTATTTATTTGAGAGAGACTGGGCACTCCAAGGCCTCTAGTCACTGATAACAGACTCCAGACATATGTGCTACCTTGTGTATTTGGCTTGTGTGGGTACTGGGGAATTGAATCTAGGTCCTTAGGCTTCACAGGTGCCTTAACCATTAAGCCATCTCTCCAGCCCTACTTTTATGTTTTTAAATGTCAAAGCTAGATTAATGTGTTCAAAAACCAACTGTGCACAGAAGGGTGAGTGAGTGAGTGGATAGGTGGCATTGATATCGGATACAAGTTCACATAAGGCTGCTTTCCTTTATATCTACAGTCCTCACTATCTTAAAGACCCATTTTTTAAAAAAGAGACAAAAAATTTCTCTTTTTAATCTGAGCCAGCAGTGACTACAGTTTGTTGTGTTGCTTATAGCTCCCCACTGCATTGAGACTGGTGGTGTTCAGTTGAAAACTCGATACCCAATGGTGACTAGTGCAGAATAGACCAGGGTATTTCCCAGGTTATTTCCCATTGACTGGTGGTGGTTTCCTTTTTAAATTTCACATATATGTACAGTTGTACGAGATAGTTCTCTTGGGTCATAGTCCTTTTTTACTGGAACATTCCAAATATATAAAACTTCAACTTTTATGTCAGAACCTTGGAAATGGGATCTTTCTGTGGAACAGTGACAAGACAGGTACTGCTGCATTCAGGTTACTGTTTTAACATGGCCTTCCCTTCTCACCCATTCTCTTTGAAAGTGTTGCGAGGACACACCTTCCTTCTGCTTGTGTTTTTATACCACATGGACGGTATTAGAACCTAATCTTGAAACTTGATGTCTAGTCTGTTTCCTTCTCATAAGTGGAAAGCTGAAAATATTGAACCTCAATTTCTTTGAAGAGGAAAAATTTCTAGACAGATCATAGCTGCCATTTATCATCATTCTGAAAAGCTACATTAAGGTAATTCACCAAATGTGGCGGCCTTCCTAGCATGATCTAAGTGCGTATGTAGTCCACCAAGGTACTTCTCATCACTTATACACGCGCTAGCATCTTGGCTTCTAAGGTGAATGGATTCTTGGCAGAATGGTCTTCAGTGGTCTTTATATTGTGGCCATGTGTTCCACTAGACTTTGCTGATGTGACACTGGAGAAAGAATTCTAAATGTGTATGTTTCTGTGGCAGGCAGCTAAAATGCTGAGTGAGTGATGGTTGTTGGTCCGTCTTCATTTTAGTTCATTAGTCTGTGGTTGTAACGTCACAGGCAGGATACTGGATGTAGGAAGTAAGATAGCTCTTGAATTTATTAAAGATCTGAACAGTTCACATTGAAAATTGCTTTTTAGAGCCAGGTGTAGTGGTACACACCTTTAATCCCAGCACTCAGGAGGCTGATGTAGGAAGATCACCATTAGTTTGAGGCCAGTGCTACAGAATAAATTACAGGTCAGCCTGGGCTAAAGCAAGACCCTGTCTTAAGAAACCGAAAGCAAGCAAGCAAGCAAACAAACAAATAAATAAATAAACAGCTAAGTATTTTTACAATTAGAGACTAGTCCACATTATAGCAACTCAGTCATTAACAGCTAGTAGTTAGCTTTTATATGCATGATACTATTGTCCTTTTTAGTAAAAGTGGATAAGAAGCCAAATTTTGCTCTGATGAGTTATTTAATCATAGAGGTTTGGTATTTTAATTTAAAATGTTACATGAATGAGAAAGCTTTTTAATTTTTCCATTCTAGATGATAAATATCACATGTTATTCACTTTGAAATACCCTGATTTAGCTGAAAACTTATTTCCTTTTTTGGGTGGGGGGTGGGTTTCAAGGTAGGGTTTCACTCTAGCCCAGACTGACCTGGAATTCACTCTGTAGTCTCAGGCCAACGTCAAATTTACAATGATCCTCTGCCTCCTAAGTGCTGGAATTAAAGGTGTGCCCCATCACACCTGGCCTTTTTGCCTTTTTTATTCTCAGTCTCAGATACAGTGTGTGTGTTAATCTAAGTTAAATGGTTTGCTCTTTTCTATAAGTAGTTGAGAAACTTTCCTGTTTTTCTTTTCAAGCTCATAGTAATACCTTTTTGCCTAATCATGTTAGAGACTGATATTCTTCACCAGATTTCTGCTTTGATATGCCTGCTATTAAACTTTACTAGTTGCTGGGTGTGGTGGCACACGCCTTTAATCCCAGCACTTGGGAGGCAGAGGTAGAAGGAACACAGTGTATTTGAGGCCACCCTGAGACTTCAGAGTGAATTCCAGGTTAGTCTGGGCTACAGTGAGACCCTACCTCAAAATACCAAAAGAAAAAGAAAAAAAAAGAAAAAAAAAAGAAAAAAAAAAGAAAAAGAAAGAAAAGTAGTTAATTTTATTTCAGTACATTCACACATGTGTACACACACAATTTAGTTTTTTAACTCCAAGGAATATGAAGATAGGTATTAAAACTTAACACTTAAGAATCAGACACCCATTTAACTTGGCATACCTTTTAGTCCTGTTATACTTATTTCCTGCTAGACATTATCATTATATCTGCTATTTTTTGCAATACAGAAATGTTTCTTATGCTCTGCAGCTGTAAAGAGATAATGTACTTGATGTTATGAGTTGATTAATATAACCACTTAGTGTTTCAAAGTTTCTTTAACCCTATTTTAGGGTTTTAATTATTCAAAATAGTATCATCCTGGTGCCTAACAGCTTAGCAGTTTCCCTCCCATCTGGTAAATGGCACAGTATTTGGGGAGTGGTGTTAACCTGTTGAATCTTAGTGCCTGTCTGTCACTGTCTTGCAGCAAAGCTTTTATTTACTGTTTTGTGGGTTGTTTTAATTTTTTTCTTTTGGGTTTATTTTTCTTTTGGCATATTGTGTTTTTGTTGTAGTGTTTCTGACTCTTTGTGCCTTTACTTTTGTGTTTGTTTCCCATTCCCCCCTTCTCTCAGTTTGCAGCGGGGCCTCGACCTGCCCATCATCAGGTACTGTACACTTGCCCCTTAACTAACAGGTGGGGGCTTTTTAGCTGTTGACTCTTAGAATGCTGCCACCCCCCTCATTACTCTTTTTAAGAGTAACTTCCGTTAGATAGAATTAAGTTCTGTTCTCATCATATTTTGTTATTAACAAAGTCCATTTGCAGTTTTAAAATATTGGGGTTCTTTCCTTTAAAAAGATTTATTTGAATTTAAACACCCTGAAAACATTAGATAATTTAGCCCTCATGGATTTTGTGGTGATCTATATTAAGTTTATCCCAATGGAGCAGGCAACATTCTAAGGGTTTTCTCTTAACACTCCAAAGTAACTTGTATTGATGTGTATAGAATAGTGTTCTTATTTTTAAAACCCTTACTAATCTGTTACTAACTCAGCCCTGATAACAGATTGTTTAGTAACAACTTACACTGCATAGAACTCTTTGTTAATAATGTACACAATATAGATTTCATGGTTTTATTTTAGTATTTTTACCTTATTAGTTGTTTGAATAGAATAGGGAATTAAAAATTTCAAATTGGATGCACCAGTACTATATTACTTAGCATTAGTCTACTATGTGACATTGTGGAAGAATCAGTGATTTTAGTTGCCATCTCTCTGCCCCAGCCCTTCCCTTTATAGAGTGTTCTGAAATGCTTTCTCTTGGTATAGTAGAAAGAGCCTAGGTTTAGACTTTAATAGGTCTGGGTTCACCTTTATTAGCTCTGTTGTGTGTGATTGGTGTTGTTAGGTAAGTCTTTATCAGTCTCAGTTCCTCACATGTAAAATACAGGTGAACCAGGGCTAGTCCTCTCTACATTGGAGAATATGTGTGAACAGCTGAGAGCAGTCAGGAAGTGGCAGCTATTTTTCATACTGTGATACATCATACCACTATTAGAAAATGAGAGATAAGTTACCAAATAAGTTATTTATTTGCCTACAGTATATTCATAATTTTCATTATTTATTTATATTTACAAGAAGAGAGAGAGGGAAGAGTGGAATGGACATGGCAGGACCTCTTGCAACTGCAAGGGAATTCCAGATGCATGCACCACTTTTTGCATCTAGCTTTATATGGTTACTGTAGAATCAAACTATTAGCTTTTTTTTTTAATTAGGTTTGCAGGCAAGTGCCTTAACCACTGAGCATTCTTTCCAGCCCAGTATTTTGATTGCCAACTAAATAGACCTTGGTTAATTTATGAGTTCCATTGTCTCAACAAGAGTCCACATCTGAAAATGCAATTCCATGAATTCAGATGATACAAAGGTCATAAATTCTGAGGTGTTAAGAAGTATATTGTACAATTAATGAAAAAGATAACTTTGGGCTGGAGGGATGGCTTAGCAGTTAAGGTGTTTGCCTGCAAAGTCAAAGGACCCAGGGTCGATTCCCCAGGACCCACATTAGTCAGATGCTCAAGGGGCCGCACACATCTGGAGTTCGTTTGCAGTGCCTGGAAGCCCTGACACACTCATTCATTCTCTCCCTCTTTCTCTGTTAAATAAATAAAATATTTAAAAAAAATTAGAAGCTGGGCATGGTGGTGCCCTCCCAGCACTTTGGAGGTAGAGGTATGAGGATTGCCATGAGTTCAAGGGCACCCTGAGACTACATGGTGAATTCCAGGTTAGCCTGAGCCCTACCTCAAAAAAACAAAAAATGAAAGAAAAAAAAACTAGTAAGGGCCGGCAGACGGCATAATGGTTAAGGCGCTTGCTGGCAAAGCCAAAGGACCCCGATTTAATCCCCAGTACACATATAAGCCAAATACCTAAGGTGGTACATGTGTCTGGAGTTCATTTGCAGTGGTTGGAGACCTTAGCATGCCCATGTTCATTCTCTCTCTCTCTGCCTTTGTCAAATAAATAAATAAATAAATAAATAAATACATAAGATATTTTTAAAAAAGAATACGTAAGATAATGCAAATAAAGTGATTATTAGGATAAATCCAGGACATATGTTTGTTATTACTAATTAATGATATCATGCCTTGGGTTGGAGGGATGGCTCAGCAGTTAAGGCACTTGTCTGCAAACCCTGATGACCTAGGTTTGATTTCCCAGTCCCCATGTAAAGCCAGATGCACAAAGTGCTGCATGCATGGAGACTTTGGTGCACCCATTCTCTCTTCTCTTTCTCTCTCTCTGCTTGCAAATACACACATACATATATACATACATAAATCATGCCTTTTTTAGGCTAGGGAGATAATCTCATTCAGTAAAATGGTTTCCATGCAAGCATGAAGACGTCAGCTTGGATATCCAGCACCCATATTACAATCAGGTTTGGGTGTGTACACTTACATTACCATTCTAGGGAGGTGGACGCAGGAAGATCCCTGAGTCTTGCTAGGTTGAGCTCCAGGTTTCTCAAAAATAAGAAAAGCCTGGCATGGTGTCACATGCTTTTAATCACAGCGCTCACTTGGGAGGCAGAGGTAAGAGGCTCTCAGTGAGTTCAAGACCATCCTTAAGAGAGACCTTATCTCCAAATCTCCCTGTCCTCCCCCCCAAATATAGAAGTCAGGCATGGTGGCTCACATTTATAATCCCAGCACTTGGGAAACAGAAGTAGGAGGATCCCCATGAGTTTGAGGCCAGCGTGGACTAGAATAAGACTCTGCTTCAAACTCTCACTCTAGTTCAGGTTGACTTGCAGTTAACGTTGTAGACTCAGGGTAGCTTCAAACTTTGGTGATACTCCTCCCTCTGTCTCCCGAGTGCTGGGATTAAAGGCGTGTGCCACCACGCCTGACCAACAATATTTTTAATATAATAAAAAGTAAAATGGGAGCTGGGCATGGTGGTGCACGCCTTTAATCCCAGCACTCGGGAGGCAGAGGTAGGAGGATCACCATGAGTTTGAGGCCACCCTGAGACGACATGGAGAAGTCCAGGTCATCTTGAGCTAGAGTGTGACCCCACCTTGAACCCCCCAGAAAAAGTAAAATGG